>NC_057794.1:464801949-465084981 GCF_018294505.1 Triticum aestivum
GTTTTTGAGTTTCGCACAAAAGGAATATCAAACGGAGTCCAAATGACCTGAAAATTTATGGTGATTTTTTATGGATCAGAAGAAGCCCCCGAAGCAAAAGAGTTGGGCTAGAAGGGCCACGAGGCCTTCACAAGGGTGGAGGGTGCCCCTACCCCCTAGGGGCGCCCTCCAGTCTTGTGGGCTCCCCGTGGACCCCCCTGACTTGTTCTCGACGCCAAAAATTCTGATAAATATAGAAATACCCGAAAATAAACCTAGATCAGGAGTTCCACTGCCATAAGCCTCTGTAGCCACAAAAACCAATCTAGGCCCTCTCTGGCACCCTGCCGAAGGGGGCCATCATCACCGGAGGCCATGGAGGAGGATCCCGGAGGGGGCCATCATTGACATGGAGGCCAAGGACCAGAGGGAGAACCTCTCCCCGTGTAGGGGGGCATGGAGGAGGAAGCACAAGGGGGAGACTCTCTCTCCCTCTCTCTCGGTGGCGCCGGAGTGCCATCGGGGGAACCATCACCACGGTGATCGTCTTCATCACCATCACCATCTTCATCACCATTGTCGGTGTCAAAACCGGCGGATCTCGGGTAGGGGGTCCCGAACTGTGCGTCTAGGCCGGATGGTAACAGGAGGCAAGGAACACGATGTTTTACCCAGGTTCAGGCCCTCTTGATGGAGGTAAAACCCTATGTCCTGCTTGATTAATATTGATGATATGGGTAATACAAGAGTAGATCTACCACGAGATCAAGGAGGCTAAACCCTAGAAGCTAGCCTATGGTATGATTGTTGTATGATGAAGTTGTCCTACGGACTAAAACTCTCCGGTTTATATAGACACCAGAGAGGGTTAGGGTTACACAAAGTCGGTTACAATGGTAGGAGATCTTGGATATCCGCATCGCCAAGCTTGCCTTCCACGGTGGGGCTATCACACGATGGTTTGACGATCTTGGAGGGCAAGCTCAAAGGACTCGAAGGCTATGTTGTGGGCCGGATGACCAAGAGTCGTCGGGGCAGGATCAACATCGATGATGCAGGATGGGGTCCGGAGGCCGATTCAATTGAGTATGGTTACCGGGTCCCCTTTGGCAGCGTACACGTCTTCATCGGCAAGATCGGTGAGCCTGGGCCTGAGTCGGACATCTACACCGACCCCGTCGAGACGGCTTAGCGTGCGAGCTTTACTCAGGTAAACCGGCCATGAAGCGTGCCTTCGTTGGAGTCATCTACGGAGGAGGGCATGAGGACGAATCAGAGCACGATAGCGAGACTGTCGTCTATTCTGGCGACGAGTCCTCGACCGGAGAGACCGAGTCGCTATACCGGATGCAAGACGATCAAGGTAGGGGTTGTTCCGATGGCGACAGTATTCCGGACCCCCCAGGCCAGATCAACTGGGTTGGAATATTCATGGCTGGCACCCAGGCGGCGAATCATTCTTCGACTGCCGCAGCAATGCTCTCCGGATCTGCAGCGGCAGCGGCAGCAGGGGCAGGAGGCCTTGTGCGCCCGCCGGTTCAAGTTCTATCCGATCTGTTTGACGCACTGGCCGCGCTTATGGCAGAGGATGACCCGGCGGATCAGGATGCTCATAATGCAGAAATCGCGAAGGTGAGAGAACAGATCGTGCAAGCCAAAGCGGATCTGGCAGCAGAAAAAGACCGGATGGCCGCAGAGCGGGCCGCTTTGGACGCACAGGCCTATAAACTCATGCTTGACCAGAATGCATCATAGGAGGTTTTTAAGCGAAAGCACAGGTCACGCCTGCCGTTAGGGTTTGACCCTCGAAATCTCTTTCACACCCCAGGAGGTGGACCCAGTAATCCACCGCGGTACCAGGAGACAAACCGGATTGAGGCGCCAGGGCCAGGAGCGACGGTCCAACCTCGCCTGATGGAGCCCCCTCAACAAGATATTGTGATGCCTCCACCGGGGCAGACGCCCCCGGGTCATTATTCGAATCCTATGGACAACCTTGTTGCAGCCGCAGCACGGTTAGAGGCTATCCCGGCCGAAGGGGATTCTCCGCAGGCAGTAGAAATGCGCCGGGTTAAGGAGCTTCTCCGGACCGCGCTGATGCAGCAGGGGGCATACTCATACAGCCGTGATCGGATTCATTCTACGCCCCGTCCGAGCCGGAGTTACAGCAGGCGCATAGATGAACCGGCCATATCAAGCAACGCACACGGCCGTGAAGCGGCCCGTGGTGATGACCCGGCGGGTGGTGTTGTCGATGCTCGGGATGCGGTGAACCGGGCCCGGGCACAAAGGGAGGCCGAGTTAGCAGCACAGGATAATGCGGGCCAACTTACACCTGTTCGTTCTGCCACCTTTGCCGGACCAGGGATCACATCCGCTCTGGGAGTGCCTTGCTTGATCCCTGCTTTGCGTAGTGTGCGCCTGCCTAAGGATTTCAAGGGCCCACGCAAGGTGCCGAATTATACCGCTGATTTACCCCCTGAAGCATGGATAGAGAGTTATGAGATGGCCATGGAAATGCTGGATATGGATGAGGCTGCATGTGCCAAATATTTCACCATGATGCTCGAAGGCACGGCTTGTACCTGGTTAAAAAGCCTACCGCCCAATTCTATCAGCTCTTGGGCCCAGTTGCGGAGCCGGTTTATACAGAATTTCAAGGATACATGTAAGCAGCCCAAGTCCATAGTAGACCTGGCGGCTTGTGTCCAGGAAGAAGGAGAATCAACGACCCATTGGGTGCGTCGCGTTTCGGAAATTTTGCACTCGTCTGACAGGATTAATGCTGACTCTGCGGTCTTAACTCTGGAAGGCAACTGCCGGTTTGAGCCTCTAAAATTGAAACTGGGACGCATGAAGCGACTCTATAATGACATGGGAACCCTCATGGCTGCCCTAGTGAAGTATGCCGATTCGGACAGTACCAAGGATCCCGAGCTTAATGATAATGAAGCAGGGAAGGGAAAGAAGGATAGCAACTCCAAACAGCAGCAGAATAAACTAGTGGGTCATGGAAACGGAGGCAAGCGCAAGGCGGACGGCAGCGTGGACTTTGTGGCTAACACCAATGCACAGGACAGGGGGCAGCGGCGCAGAGGTAAAGCGGCAAATCATAACGGGGCTCCCAATCCTAGTGCAAGCCGTTTGAACTATTTGTTGAATCAGCCTTGCCCAAAGCACGGGACGAAGGAGGCACCGGCTAGCCATCTTTGGAAAGATTGCTACATCATGCAGGAGTTCAAGAACTCTAATGCTTTCCGGTATGATCACGGATCAGGTGGCGGTTCAGGATCCGGTTTCAGCGGGCCGGATCACGATGGGGTTTCCGGTTCAGGACGTAATCAGGGCGGTCACAACTACCAGAATAATCAGAACGGCCAGCAGCAGTCAAGCTATCAGAGCCAGCAGCAGCAGCAGCAGCAGTCGGGTTATCAGAGCCAGCCGAAGCAGTTGAGCAATGGGCAGTACCATGTCTTCACAACGGGCTTGGATAAGCATGACCGAAAACTCCACCAACAAGCGGTAAATTCTGTTGAACCGGCCTTACCTTGTTACTTACGCTGGTCAGAGCAGCCCATCGTGTGGAGCAGAGAAGATCACCCGCTCCAGGTTGATAATCCGGGTCAGTTAGCATTAGTGGTGGACCCTCAGGTGGGGGGTTATAAATTCACCAAGGTACTCATGGATGGAGGAAGCAGTATTAACATACTGTATTATGAGACATTCAGGCGCATGGGACTAACTGACAAGGATCTCAGACCATCAAATACGGTGTTCCATGGTGTTGTGCCAGGCAAATCTGCATATCCTGTTGGTAAAATAGCTCTAGATGTGACTTTTGGAGATGAGCATGACTCCCGGTCGGAAAAATTGAGCTTCGAAGTGGTGAAGATCCAAAGCCCATATCACGCCTTGTTTGGGCGACCGGCTTATGCCAAATTCATGGCGCGGCCTTGTTATATCTACTTACAGCTCAAGATGCCGGGTTACAAGGGGACGATAACGGTTCACGGGAACCGTAGGATCGCTTTGGAATGTGAAGAGGGTGATGCGGCGTACGCGGAGTCGTCTGTGCCACAGAAGAGTTGAAGTATTATAAGGACAATGTCGATCCGGCAGATATGACCCCTTTAAAAAAGCCAACTACAGAGCATGATTCAGATCTGAAGTTCAAATCGGCAGCTGAGACCAAGCTTGTTGACTTCGTGCCCGGCGATTCATCCAAGCAGTTCACTATCAGTGCCAACCTGGATCCCAAATAGGAAAGCGCGCTCATCGAGTTCATCCGTGAGAATCGGGACATTTTTGCATGGAAGCCATCTGACATGCCAGGTGTACCGAGGGAACTCGCTGAGCACACTCTTAATGTGGATCCTAAGTATAAACCGGTGAAACAGTTCCTCCACCGGTTTAACGAAGAAAGACACAAAGCCATTGGAGAGGAAGTGGCCAGGCTTTTAGCAGCTGGTTTTATTATTGAGGTGTTCCATCCAGAGTGGCTTGCTAATCCGGTGCTGGTTCTTAAGAAAAACGGCACTTGGTGTATGTGTGTGGATTATACGGATCTTAACAAAGCCTGTCCTGCCGACCCTTTTGCCCTCCCCCGTATTGATCAGATCATTGATGCCATGGCGGGTTGTGAGCGTTTGAGTTTTTTGGATGCATACTCTGGATATCATCAGATCAAGATGGCGGTTAAGGACCAGGAGAAAACAACATTCATCACTCCCTTTGGAGCCTTCTGTTATGTATCTATGCCCTTCGGGCTCAAGAGTGCCCAAGCCACCTATCAACGGTGTGTACAGAATTGCCTGCATGAGCAGATCGGCCGCAATGTGCACGCATATGTAGATGACATTGTAGTAAAATCAAGGCAGAAGGAGAAACTGGTGGATGATTTGAAGGAGACCTTTGACAACTTGCAAGCTTACATGATGATGCTTAATCCGGCCAAGTGTGTTTTCGGTGTTCCAGCAGGCAAGTTGCTGGGTTTCTTGGTGTCTAACAGAGGAATTGAGGCTAACCCGGAGAAGATTACGGCTATTACATCTCTAGCTAAACCGGAGTGTATCAACGATGTTCAGCGTTTGGCGGGCCGAATCGCTGCGCTGAGCCGGTTTATCAGCCGCCTCGGGGAGAAGGCTATCCCTTTGTACCAACTGCTGAGGAAGACAGACAATTTCGTCTGGAGTACAGCTGCTGACGAGGCATTTGAGGATTTGAAGCGGCAGTTAGCCAATCCGCCTGTTCTTGCAGCTCTGGTCGACAAGGAGCCACTATTATTATACGTAGCGGCTAATGCTCGGGCAGTTAGTGTGGCTATTGTGGTAGAGCGCAAAGAGGCAGGCAAGGAATATCCGGTTCAGCGGCCGGTTTATTATATCAGTGAGGTGCTGATTGAGTCCAAGCAAAGGTATCCGCATTGGCAGAAGCTGGTCTATGGTGTTTTTATGGCCAGTCGAAAATTGAAGCAGTATTTTCAAGGGCACCCCATCACAGTGGTCAGTTCAGCTCCCTTGGGTGATATTATACAGAATCGGGAGGCGACTGGCCGGATTGCCAAGTGGGCTATAGAGTTGGGGCCACACGGTCTGAAGTACGTGCCTCTGACGGCCGTGAAGTCTCAAGCACTTGTTGATTTCATCAATGATTGGACGGAATTACAGGCACCAGAGGAGAAGCCGGATCACACATATTGGACTATTCATTTTGATGGGTCCAGGCAATTGGAAGGCTCGAGGGCTGGAGTCGTATTAACTTCCCCGCGAGGTGATAAGTTTTGTTATGTTCTCCGCTTAATGTTCCCTTGTACTAATAATGCAGCTGAGTATGAAGCCTTGCTCCATGGTCTGCGGATGGCTAAAGAGATGAATTTAAGCCGGGTCAAGTGTTTTGGTGACTCAGACCTAGTGGCTCAATAGGTGCCTGGCACTTGGGATTCTAAGGACCCGCTCATGGCTGCATATCGTCGGGAAGTGGATAATATTGTAGGTTGTTTCAAGGGTTATCAAGTGGATCATGTGGACCGTCGGAAGAATGAAGCGGTGGATGCTTTAAGCCGGTTGGGCTCTCAGCGTAAACCGGTCCCGCCTAACGTCTTTTTGGATGTGTTGCACAATCCGTCAGTCAAGCTCCCAGGTGAAGCGGATTTGGCCATTCCTGATCCGGAGTCCCAATTGGTGGCAGCCCTGCGTGTTATTCCGGATTGGACAGTTCCTTATCTTGCGTACATGACAAGGGGGGAGCTGCCAGAGGATGAGATTCTGGCCAAGCAGATAGTCCGGTGATCCAAGTCTATGACGATTGTCAATGGTGAATTACATCATTGCAGTTATCAGGGGCGTTTCAGCGTTGTGTCTCTCCTGAAGAAGGCTGTGAAATCTTAAGAGAAATCCATGAAGGGGATTGTGGGCACCACGTCGGTTCAAAGTCTCTGGTTGCAAAGGCGTTTCGTCATGGGTTCTACTGGTTGACAGCTCATGCTGACGCGGAGGACTTGGTTAAACGGTGTGATGGATGTCAGAAATTTTCAAGGCGTGCTCATGTGCCAGCTCAGGAGTTGAGGATGATCCCAATAACATGGCCGTTTGCAACTTGGGGGCTAGACATGGTTGGACCTTTTAAAAGATCCAAGGATAAGAAAACTCACCTTTTGGTGGCAGTTGACAAATTTACCAAGTGGGTTGAAGCGGAGCCTGTCAGCAAGTGTGATGCAGCAACAGCGGTACGGTTCATCAAGAAGGTGATTTTCTGGTTTGGTTTTCCACACAGTATTATTACTGATAATGGTACCAATTTATCCAAGGGTGCTATGAAGGAGTTCTGTGAACGTGAACACATCCGACTTGATGTGTCGTCAGTAGCACACCCCCAGTCCAATGGACAGGCAGAACGAGCTAATCAGGAAATCTTGCGAGGCATCAAACCCCGGCTTTTGGTCCCATTGCAAAGAACACCAGGATGTTGGGTTGAAGAGCTGCCATCTGTATTATGGAGTATCAATACTACGCCAAACCGGTCCACAGGATACACGCCGTTTTTCATGGTCTATGGAGCAGAGGCGGTTCTCCCTAGTGACATCCGGCACGATTCGCCTCGTGTGGCAGCTTATGTTGAGGCAGATAATGAGACAGCACCACAAGATGCTTTGGACCTATTGGACGAAGAGCGTGATATAGCGGCTGCCCGTTCGGCGATTTACCAGCAAGATCTTCGTCGCTATCACAGTCGCCGGGTTAGAACCAGAACTTTTCAAGAAGGAGATTTGGTGCTTCGATTCATCCAAGATCAAACGGATATGCACAAGTTATCCCCACCTTGGGAGGGACCTTTCGTAGTCAGCAAGAATCTGCACAACGGGTCGTATTATCTGATTGATATTCGAGAGCATCAAGACTCACGTACATCAGAAGAGGAGACCAACAGACCGTGGAATATATCTCATCTTCGGCCTTACTATACTTGAGCCATTGGCTCTACTTATGTACATATCATGACAATGTATATATTATCTTTGATATATCAAACCGGAGCCTCAGCCAAAGCGGGGTCTCTGTCTTTCTCATCATGCGAGGTCACACAGAGTGGTTCTGTCTAAGCGGCCTCCGGTTTACCCTTTGACATTTGTTTTATATCACTGGGGGCTTTGGTCGTATCCGAACCAACGAACACCCTTTGATAGGCGACAGCCACCAGATCATTTGGGGACCGAGTCAAGTTTGAACCAGTAATGCCTCTTGGTCGGCCTAAGGCCACAATATCACTGGGGGCTTTGGTCGTATCCGAACCAACGAACACCCTTTGATAGGCGACAACCACCAGATCATTTGGGGACTGAGTCACGTTTGAACCAGTAATGCCTCTTGGTCGGCCTAAGGCCACAAAATCACTTGGGAGCATGGTCGGGCCCGAGCCATTGCTACGCCTCTTGATTTGGCATATATGCCACGAGTCATTTGGGGACCTGGCTGACTTGAATCATTGTCACCCCTATTGGGGGCCTTGATCATGTCCGACCATGGTAATGCCATCTGAACAGCTTAATATAGCATATTTTTGCGAATGGTTTTTATTATTACTTTCGTTTCCATCTTGTTTTCATGATTTGTTCGTTTTTGCTTTTGCTGGATTTCTTTATGTCGACAAGCATATTTTTTCCGGTTCAGCCAATGATTTTTGATCCCCCTTCTAATCCGGAGGAGTCTCCCGGTTTACCTTTTCCCTGTTAACATCATGGAATAGCCAGGGGGCTTGTATTAAGTCAGCACGGTTTATACGGGGGCTACTTTCTCCCTTTTTGACGGTAATGGTTTATAAAACCACCGCTTCAGGCTTGGATAAGCCAGCTTTATACCCAAACATGGAAGGTATTTCTGTGTCATGTGTTTGTTATATTTCTGATACACATATCAAGATCATAATCCGGCTGCGGTATAACCGCTACCAAAGTTCAAATTTTTTCTGATTGCAGGAAATATGAATTAAAGTTTTTCAAGCAAAAAGCTTTAGTACTTATGCACGAAGGCATATCCCAGGCAGAAGTTTTAACTATCCTATTACAAGGCAGCATGGTGCCCAAACAAAATCATTGTTTTTGTAGAAGGATGTTTCAAATAGCATTTTAAACCGGCTTCCGGTTCAAGCTTGCTCCTCGTCCTCCGCCGCTTCAGCTTCCTCGTCTCTACCCATTGGCTGGAAATGAACAGTGGTCCAGTCGATTCCCATTAAAGCTTGGAAAACAGCTTCTTCATGGATCAGGGAAGACGGTTCAATATCAGGGGCGTAAGTGTGCTTACGGATTGGAGGAATCAGATTCTCCGCTTCAACAGTTGGGGCAGGCACGCGCTTGTTTTGATCATTGTATTGAGCTTGATAATGCGTCAAATCCGCTTCTTCAGCTAGCTGGCAAGCCAGAGGGCGCACTGCACGGTTTATAGCCCTTAAATCTTCTTCGTCGAACTCAGAGCCGTCTTCTTTCAGACTGGGATAGCCTTGAGCTGCTTCCACAGGATCAAAGTCGGGCACCCATGCCTTTGCCCGGATTAAGGCATTGATGGCTCCGGTTAGGGCAGCGGATTTTTTCAGCTCCTCAATTCGGGCTGGAAGCATTGACAACTTGCTAAGAGTGTCCTGGATTAAAGAGGGCGCTGGATTGTTGTGAGAAGCTGTGCTGATGATCCGTTGGGATCCAGTGTACAATTGTTCTATCAAGGTGTAGGCAGCTTTCAGTTTCTTCCGAACATCATTTCCTAAGTGCCCAATACGTGTGCCTACAAAAGGATTGGAATGGTCTCAAACCGGACTTATGATACAGCAGATTCAAATTTGTTACAGAAGTTACAAGGAGCTTACCAAAGATAGCAGCAGTCATGGAGTGTATTTGCCGCTGTACGGCCGTCAGTTCATCTACCACCGGTTTAAGGGCCGCTTCAGCATTTTCTGCTCTTTTGGTTAAACCGGCCTTCTCAGTGGCCCAGTCAGCTCACTCTTTCTTAAAAATTTTCTTCAGCCGTTCAACAGTGTTCAAAGCGCTGGTTAATTCTTCCTTGGCTTTATCTGTTTCAGCTTGCTGGGTCTTCAGGGCCTCCTGCAAATCGGCAATTCGGTCCTCCTTGATTTTAATCTCAGCCTGCATACAGATGACATTTTAAAGTTTTCACAGTCAAGACAAGAAATTGAAGTATCAACCACATAAACAAAGTTATATGCCTGATACTTGGGGGCTAATGTATCTTCAATTTTTTTGTATATTGCTCAACTACAAAGTCCCAAGCTCAATACAAGTATTCAACTTGGCACTTGGGGGCTAATGGCTATTTGATCAAGTTCTGTTTTAAGGACAGCTTTTTAGCCCCGGTTTGCTTATGCTAAACCGGCCCTCGAGGGTTATACCGACGGATTTCAATAAAATATATATATTCAGGATCAAGTCCCGGTTTGACCAAGGTCACAAACCGGCCCTTGGGGGCTACCGGGATGAATGCAAGAGCAGAAGAGAAAGAAGGAATTTACCTCAAATTTATCCCTCATCATTTTGACTAGGCCAGCTTCACAGTCACGGCTAGTGTAAAGCCGGTTTAAATAGCCAGAATGAAGATCTTGAGCATTCAGAGCGGCGTATGTTTCCAATTCGACACCCCATTTTCCTTTGTTCAAAGAGGAAGAATCCTCTTTGATGGTATGCCTGGTAAGAGTGGCAGGATTCCCGGGTTCAGAACGGGCTACACCGGTAATCACAACATCCTCATCTTTTGATTCGCCGGTTTGGGTTGGTGCGGCCGTTTGGTCAGCAGGAGTGTGGGATTTCTCAATCTGGATAGAACTGGCAGGCGGATCAGCAGACGCTGGAGCATTAGTAAGACCTTCTTCAGGGATAATGTCATCTTGCAGAGGAGGATCATTGGGGATATCTTCAGAAATAAACACTTCATGATCCGGCGCTTGGTCATGTTCCGGGGCCACATTTTCTTCAGCCGCTTTATCCAGGCGGGCTTTCTTGCTTGGTTTCGGTTTAGCCCTGAGAGAAAAAAAAAGTCAAAGGTCAAAGAAAAGCGTAAGACATTGCGCGGCATACCGGAAGCATATGTTCGGTTTAAACTTACCCAGCAACTATTTTCAAAGGTGGTAGCTGGGTGGCCGACGATTCACCAGATGAGGAATGAGAAGTGACCTGATAATCGGAGTCGGATGGATTAAGAGGTTGACGGAAGAAACCCGCTTTACGATTTAAATCAATAAAAAGGTCGGAGACCTCGGAGCGGCGTTTTCGAACCGGACTGTTTGGTAAACCGGCAGAGGTAACTACCTGGCCACTGTGCCGGGTTGTGCGGCGAGCTTCGTGTTGCTGGGTCTTCATAAGAAATTGGGAATCCAGATAAGCAAGAGGATGAGAAAATTTAACTTTCCGGTTTGCCCGGCGAAATTTTGGCAAAGGCAAGATTTCTGAATCAGAAGAGAGAATGGTTACCTCAACGAAAACCGCATTGCTGGCTTCAGCGTCATCCTGACAAACATCATCATCAATAAGGCGTGTAAAAAGTAAGCCAAGTGAATCAAGTTCTATCTCAAGATCCGGATTACCCACATCATCATCAATGGCCGGGTCAGACGAAGCGGTGGTTTTTCTCTTATGAGTTGGTTTCTTGACAACCTTGGTCTTGGGCCGGGTTGGCCGTCCTGCCTTTTCCGTTTTGTCTTGAGGAAGTTTCTTACTCCAGAACGGATTATCACCCTGGATCAGCAGCAATTAAAATGTTGAACATATAAAATAGTAACTCGGATCAACAATAAAGCAATTGAAATATTACCGCTGGCGGTTTGTTGGTGGTGCAATAGGGAAGCAGACCGGTTTGAGCACAGAGGTGCTCCGGTTCATTCAGCATCTTCTTCACAGATTCTGTGACTTCATCCTCAGGGAGTTGGATTTTAGTGTGTCGGAGTGGGTCATCGACACTATCAGTATACTCACACATCAAATTTGGGCGCCGGCTTAGAGGCAAAATACTCCATGATATCCAGCAGCGTGCAAGGTCTATTCCAGTTAAACCGTTGGCCATGAAGGCCCGGAGCTTGGACAGTTGAGGAGCATATTTAATTCTCTCCTTGGCGTTTAGCCTTTGTGGAAAGGGGTGAGTGTTGCTGAGCCGTTCCGGACGGAAGCCAGGCAAGGGATTTTCATTGTCAGGAGATGTATCCTTGCAATAAAACCAAGTTACGTTCCATTCCTTGGGGTGAGTATGGAGTTTGACGTGAGGGTAGGTGATTTCTTTCCTCTTCTGAATGGCCATACCGCCCAGTTCGGTATTAGGGCCGTCAGTGAATTCAGTACGACGGTTCAGATGAAAGAGATCTCTGAATAACTCGACGGAAGGCTCCTCTTGAAGGTATGCCTCAGAAAGTACTTGAAAGTGACATAGGTTGGTGACGAAGTTGGGGCCAATATCCTGTGGACGGAGTTGAAAGTTGGCTAACACGTCCCGGTAAAATTTGGAGCCGGGCGGTTTGAAGCCCCGGGCCATATGATCTGTGAAGACCACGACCTCTCCTTCCTGGGGTGTAGGAGGACATTCATCTCCAGGAACCCTCCAATGAATCGTGTCTTTGCTATCCAAAGCACCAATCAGGACTAGGTCGTTTAGCTGTGATTCTGTGACACGGGAGGGAACCCAATTGCACTCGTACACTTGTTTCGCCATGACAAGATCTACAAGGAATAAATGATCCGGTTCAAGCATATGCCGGATAAAACGGTGGTGATCTAATTACGGTAAACCGGAGGCAGTACCATAAACCGGTCTTCTACAACGCAGCATCAGAGGGATTCTGGCGGTTCAACCAGGGGACTAATGACATATATGCCGGTCTAGCAATTTTTTC
Source organism: Triticum aestivum (assembly GCF_018294505.1). Taxonomy (NCBI): domain Eukaryota; kingdom Viridiplantae; phylum Streptophyta; class Magnoliopsida; order Poales; family Poaceae; genus Triticum; species Triticum aestivum. Next base: position 464,814,304 of record NC_057794.1, read on the forward strand.
TCTATGGTGAAGTTAAACCGCCTGGCCTAAGTATCGGAAGCAATCGAAACTATGGATAACTAGTTATGCAGAAACAAGTTTCACAAAATTATGTTACAACCACGGATCTACAGCAAGTTCATAAAAAACAGGAAGTATTTTGAAGACTAAGACGGAAACAGAAGTGAACCATTGAGTGGATAGATACGGGAGATCTATAAGTCTGGATGAGAAATGGTAAGCGGATGCTAAAGGGATCGCTACTAAACACAGCAAGAGTTCACGGATGCATTCAAGATCAGAGAGCAGCTATGAACGCGCGATGAACATAGCAAGAACATGGAACCCTAAGAACAGATCTAGGTTAAGAGGGTGAGAGAACTTACCAGGAATGGAGAGGATGCGGAAAGACGCCGCGACACTCTGGTACGTGCAGGTTGATGCAGCGGCCTGGGACGAGGCAGAGGTCGACGGTGGTGGCGGAGCTCCAAGGCCGGCGATGTAAGGAATAAGAAGAAGAAGGGACGAAGGGGAAGAGAAAGGAAATGACCCTTCGGTCTTATTTATAAGGCAACTGAGCTAGGTTAAACGCGCGAATCCAGGAGCTGTCATTAAGAGGGCCTTATGAATTTCATAATGACGTCATGCCGGTTTATAGAGCCAAAACTGATGACGTCATGCCGGTTTACAGTGACCAAAAATGATGACGATATGGAGATTTGCCAATTAACAGAAGACATCCAAGAGGCAAGATGGTGTGAAGGATTGACATGAACCAGTTCAAATCAATCTGGGGCCTAATGTTGGGGATATTACCACTGGGCGTAAACCGGCTTACTTGGGCCGGGTTAACGTCATAGTGGTATAAGCAGGTGAAGGCCCGAGTGTTGGGGAATGTAGCAGAAATTCAAAAAATTTCCTACGCAACACCAAGATCTATCTATGGAGAGACCAGCAACGAGTAGGAGGGAGAGTGCATCTACATACCCTTGTAGATCGCTAAGCGGAAGCGTTCAAGTGAACGGGGTTGATGGAGTCGTACTCGTCGTGATTCAGATCACCGATGATCAAGTGCCGAACGGACAGCACCTCCGCGTTCAACACACGTACAGCCCGGTGACGTCTCCCACGCCTTGATCCAGCAAGGAGAGAGGGAGAGGTTGAGGAAGACTCCATCCAACAGCAGCACAACGGCGTGGTGGTGATGGAGGAGCGTGGCAATCCTGCAGGGCTTCGCCGAGCACCTACGGGAGAGGAGATGTGTCACGGGAGGGAGAGGGAGGCAACCAAAGGCCTTAGGTATGATTGCTCCTCCTTTTCCCCACTATATATAGGGCCAAGGGAGAGGGGGAGGGCGCAGCCTTGCCCCCTCCTCCAAGGAAGGGGTGCGGCTAAGGATGGGGAGGAGTCCATCCTCCCCAAGGCACCTCGGAGGTGCCTTCCCCCTTGAGGACTCTTCCCTCTCCAAGTTTCCTTGCGCATGGGCCTCTTGGGGCTGGTGCCCTTGGACCATGAAGGCCAAGGCGCACCCCCTACAGCCCATGTGGCCCACCGGGGCAGGTGGCCCCACCCGGTGGGCCCCCGGGACCCTTCCGGTGGTCCCGGTACAATACCGATGACCCCGAAACTTGTCCCGATGGCCAAAACAGGACTTCCCATATATAAATCTTTACCTCCGGACCATTCCGGAACTCCTCGTGACGTCCGGGATCTCATCCGGGACTCCGAACAACATTCGGTAACCACATACAAGCTTCCTTTATAACCCTAGCGTCATCGAACCTTAAGTGTGTAGACCCTACGGGTTCGGGAGACATGCAGACATGACCGAGACGTTCTCCGGTCAATAACCAACAGCGGGATCTGGATACCCATGATGGCTCCCACATGTTCCACGATGATCTCATCGGATGAACCACGATGTCAAGGACTTAATCAATCCCGTATTCAATTCCCTTTGTCTAGCGGTATTTTACTTGCCCGAGATTCGATCGTCGGTATACCGATACCTTGTTCAATCTCGTTACCGGCAAGTCACTTTACTCGTTCCGTAACACATCATCCCGTGATCAACTCCTTGGTCACATTTGCGCAAATGATGATGTCCTACCGAGTGGGCCCAGAGATACCTCTCCGTTTACACGGAGTGACAAATTCCAGTCTCGATCCGCATAAAACAATAGATACTTTCGGAGATACCTGTAGTGCACCTTTATAGTCACCCAGTTACGTTGTGACGTTTGATACACCCAAGGCACTCCTACGGTATCCAGGAGTTACACGATCTCATGGTCAAAGGAAGAGATACTTGACATTGGCAAAGCTCTAGCAAACGAACTACACGATCCTTGTGCTATGCTTAGGATTGGGTCTTGTCCATCACATCATTCTCCTAATGATGTGATCCCGTTATCAACGACATCCAATGTCCATAGCCAGGAAACCATGACTATCTGTTGATCACAACGAGCTAGTCAACTAGAGGCTCACTAGGGACATATTGTGGTCTATATATTCACACGTGTATTACGATTTCCGGATAATACAGTTATAGCATGAATAAAAGACAATTATCATGAACAAGGAAATATAATAATAATACTTTTATTATTGCCTCTAGGGCATATTTCCAACAGTCTCCCACTTGCACTAGAGTCAATAATCTAGTTCACATCGCCATGTGATTTACACTCACAGATCACATCGCCATGTGACTAATACCCAAGAGTTTACTAGAGTCAGTAGTCTAGTTCACATCACTATGTGATTAACACTCAATGAGTTTTATGTTTGATCATGTTGCTTGTGAGAGAGGTTTTAGTCAACGGGTCTGAACCTTTCAGATCCGTGTGTGCTTTACAAATCTCTATGTCATCTCCTAGATGCAGCTACCACGCTCTATTTGGAGCTGTTCCAAATAACTGTTCCACTTGGAGCTATTCTAAATTGTTGCCCCATAATACGTATCCGGTATCTCTACTTAGAGCTATCCGGATAGGTGTTAAGCTTGCATCGACGTAACCTTTACGATGAACTCTTTTACCACCTCCATAATCGAGAAAATTCCTTAGTCCACTAGTTACTAAGGATAACTTTGACCGCTGTCTGTGATCCATTCTTGGATCACTCTTGTACCCCTTGACTAACTCATGGCAAGGCACACTTCAGGTGCGGTACACAGCATAGCATACTATAGAGCCTATGTCTTAAGCATAGGAGACGACCTTCGTCCTTTCTATTCTGCCATGGTCGAGCTTTAAGTCTTAACTTCGTACCTTACAACTCAGGCAAGAACTTCTTCTTTGACTGATCCTATCTTGAACACCTTCAAGATCATGTCAAGGTATGTGCTCATTTGAAAGTACCATTAAGCGTTTTGATCTATCCTTATAGATCTTGATGCTTAATGCTCAAGTAGCTTAATCCAGGTTTTCTATTGAAAAACACCTTTCAAATAACCCTATATGCTTTCTAGAAATTCTACATCATTTCTGATCATCAATATGTCAACAACATATACTCATCAGAAATTCTATAGTGCTCCCACTCACTTCTTTGGAAATACAAGTTTCTCATAAAACTTTGTACAAATCCAAAATCTTTGATCATCTCATCAAAGCGTACATTCCAACTCCGAGATGCTCACTCCAGTCCTTAGAAGGATCGCTGGAGCTAGCATACCTTTTAGCATCCTTAGGATCGACAAAAACTTTCTGATTGTATTATATACAACCTTTCCTTACGAAAACTGGTAAGGAAACTCGTTTTGACATCCATCTGCCAGATTTCATAAATGCAACTAATGCTAACATGATTCCGACGGACTTAAGCATCGCTACGGATGAGAAAATCTCATCGTAGTCAACTCCTTGAACTTGTGAAAAACTCTTCGCCACAAGTCGAGCCTCATAGACGGTGATATTGCCATCCACGTCCGTCTTCTTCTTAAAGATCCATTTATCTTAATGGCTTGCCGATCATCGGGCAAGTCCACCAAAGTCCATGGATCCATTCTCGGATTTTATGGCCTCAAGCCATTTATCGGAATCCGGGCCCACCATCGCTTCTCCATAGCTCGTAGGTTCATTGTTGTCTAGCAACATGACTTCCAAGACAGGATCACCGTACCACTCCAAAGTAGTACGTGTCCTTGTCGTCCTACGAGGTTTGGTAGTGACTTGATCCGAAGTTTCATGATCAATATCATAAGCTTCCACTTCAATTGGTGTAGGCGCCACAGGAACAACTTCCTGTGCCCTGTCACACACTAGTTGAAGAGACGGTTCAATAACCTCATCAAGTCTCCACCATCCTCCCACTCAACTCTTTCGAGAGAAACTTTTCCTTGAGAAAGGACCCGATTCAAGAAACAATCCATATTGCTTTCGGATCTGAATTAGGAGGTATACCCAACTGTTTTGGTTTTCCTATGAAGATGCATTTTATCCGCTTTGGGTTCGAGCTTATCAACCTGAAACTTTTTCATATAAGCGTCGCAGCCCCAAACTTTTAAGAAACGACAACTTAGGTTTCTCTAAACCATAATTCATACGGTGTCATCTCAACGGAATTACGTGGTGCCCTATTTAAAGTGAATGTGGTTGTCTCTAATGCCTAACCCATGAACGATAGTGGTAATTCGATAAGAGACATCATGGTACGCACCATATCCAATAGGGTGCAACTATGATGTTCGGACACACCATCACACTATGGTGTTCCAGGCGGTATTAATTGCGAAACAATTTCCACAATGTCTTAATTGTGTGCCAAAACTCGTAACTCAGATATTCATCTCTATGATCATATCATAGACATTTTATCCTCTTGTCACAATGATCTGCTACTTCACTCTGAAATTACTTGAACCATTCAATAATTCAGACTTGTGTTTCATCAAGTAAATATTCTCAACATCTATTCGAATCATCTGTGAAGTAAGAACATAACGATATTCACTGCATGCCTCAGCACTTATTGGACTGCACACATCAAAATGTGTTACTTCCTACAAGTTGCTATCTTGTTCCATCTTATTGAAAACGAGGCTTTTCAGTCATCTTGCCTATGTGGTATGATTTGCATATCTCAAGTGATCCAAAATCAAGTGAGTCCAAACGATCCATTTGCATGGAGCTTCTTCATGCATATATACCAATAGTCATGGTTCGCATGTCTCAAACTTTTCAAAAATGAGTGAGTCCAAAGATCCATCAACATGGAGCTTCTTCATGCGTTTTAAACCAATATGACTTACATGGCAGTGCCACAAGTAAGTGGTACTATCATTACTATCTTATATCTTTTGGCATGAAAATGTGTATCACTACGATCAAGATTCAATAAACCATTCCTTTAGGTGCAAGACCATTGAAGGTATTATTCAAAAATAGAGTAACCATTATTCTCCTTAAATGAATAACCGTATTGCGATAGACATAATCCAATCATGTCTATGCTCAACGCAAACACCAATCTCGGTGGTAGAGGGAGCGTGCGATGCTTGATCATATCAACCTTGGAAACACTTCCAACATATATCGTCAGCTCACCTTTAGCTAGTCTCCGTTTATTCCGTAGTTTTTATTTCGAGTTACTAACACTTAGCAACCGAACCGGTATCTAATACCCTGGTGCTACTAGGAGTACTAGTAAAGTACACATTAACATAATGTATATCCAATATACTTCTATCGACCTTGCCAGCCTTCTCATCTACCAAGTATCTAGGGTAATGCTGCTCTAGTGGTTGTTCCCCTTATTACAGAAGCACTTAGTCTCGGGTTTGGGTTCAACCTTGGGTTTCTTCACTAGAGCAGCAGCTGATTTGCCGTTTCATGAAGTATCCCTTCTTGCCCTTGCCCTTCTTGAAACTAGTGGTTTCACCAACCATCAACAATTGATGCTCCTTCTTGACTTCTACTTTCGTGGTGTCAAACATCACGAATATCTCAAGGATCATCATATATGCCCCCGATATATTATAGTTCATCACGAAGCTCTAGCAGCTTGGTGGTAATGACTTTGGAGAAACATCACTATCTCATCTGGAAGATCAACTCCCACTCGATTCAAGTGATTGTTGTACTCAGACAATCTGAGCACAAGCTCAACGATTGAGCTTTTCTCCCTTAGTTTGCAGGCTAAGAAAATCGTCGGAGGTCTCATACCTCTTGACGTGAGCACGAGCCTGAAATCTTAATTTCAGCCCTCGAAACATCTCATATGTTCCGCGACGTTTCGAAAAACGTCTTTGGTGCCTCTACTTAAACCATTTAACTGAACTATCACGTAGTTATCAAAACGTGTATGTCTGATGTTCGCAACATCCACAAACGACGTTTGGGGTTCAGCACACTAAGCGGTGCATTAAGGACATAAGCTATCTATTGTCTGCATAATCGCTACTTTCAACTTTCAACTATATTTTCTCTAGGAACATATCTAAACAGTAGAACTAAAGCGCGAGCTACGACATAATTTGCAAAAGGTCTTTTGACTATGTTCAGGATAATTAAGTTCATCTTATGAACTCCCACTTAGATAGACATCCCTCTGGTCATCTAAGTGATCACATGATCCGAGTCAACTAGGCCGTGTCCGATCATCATGTGAGACGGACTAGTTATCATCGGTGAACATCTTCATGTTGATCGTATCTACTATACGACTCATGCTCGACCTTTCGGTCTCCGTGTTCCGAGGCCATGTCTGTACATGCTAGGCTCGTCAAGTTAACCCTAAGTGTTTTCGCTGTGTAAAACTGTCTTACACCCGTTGTATGTGAACGTAAGAATCCATCACACCCGATCATCACGTGGTGCTTAGAAGCGACGAGCTGTAGCAACGGTGCACAGTTAGGGGAGAACACTTCTTGAAATTTTGTAAGGGATCATCTTATTTACTACCGTCATCCTAAGTAAACAAGATGCATAAACATGATAAACATCACATGCAATCAAATAGTGACATGATATGGCCAATATCATTTTGCTCCTTTTGATCTTCATCTTCGGGGCTCCATGATCATCATCGTCACCGGCATGACACCATGATCTCCATCATCATGATCTCCATCATCGTGTCTTCATGAAGTTGTCACGCCAATGACTACTTCTACTTCTATGACTAACGCGTTTAGCAATAAAGTAAAGTAGTTTACATGGCGTTCTTCAATGACACGCAGGTCATACAAAAAATAAAGACAACTCCTATGGCTCCTGCCGGTTGTCATACTCATCGACATGCAAGTCGTGAATCCTATTACAAGAACATGATCAATCTCATACATCACATATATCATTCATCACATCCTTTTGGCCATATCACATCACATAGCATACCCTGCAAAAACAAGTTAGACGTCCTCTAATTGTTGTTGCATGTTTTACGTGGCTGCTATGGGTTTCTAGCAAGAACGTTTCTTACCTACGCAAGACCACAACGTGATATGCCAATTGCTATTTACCCTTCATAAGGACCCTTTTCATCGAATCCGTTCCGACTAAAGTGGGAGAGACTGGCACCCGCTAGCCACCTTATGCACCAAGTGCATGTCAATCGGTGGAACCTGTCTCACGTAAGAGTACGTGTAAGGTCGGTCCGGGCCGCTTCATCCCACAATACCGTCGAAACAAGATTGGACTAGTAACGGTAAGCATATTGAACAACATCAACGCCCACAACTACTTTGTGTTCTACTCGTGCAAAGAATCTACGCAATAGACCTAGCTCATGATGCCACTGATGGGGAACGTAGCAGAAATTCAAAAATTTTCCTACGCAACACCAAGATCTATCTATGGAGAGACCAGCAACGAGTAGGAGGGAGAGTGCATCTACATACCCTTGTAGATCGCTAAGCGGAAGCGTTCAAGTGAACGGGGTTGATGGAGTCGTACTCGTCGTGATTCAGATCACCGATGATCAAGTGCCGAACGGACAGCACCTCCGCGTTCAACACACGTACAGCCCGGTGACGTCTCCCACGCCTTGATCCAGCAAGGAGAGAGGGAGAGGTTGAGGAAGACTCCATCCAACAGCAGCACAACGGCGTGGTGGTGATGGAGGAGCGTGGCAATCCTGCAGGGCTTCGCCGAGCACCTACGGGAGAGGAGATGTGTCACGGGAGGGAGAGGGAGGCAACCAAAGGCCTTAGGTATGATTGCTCCTCCTTTTCCCCACTATATATAGGGCCAAGGGAGAGGGGGAGGGCGCAGCCTTGCCCCCTCCTCCAAGGAAGGGGTGCGGCTAAGGATGGGGAGGAGTCCATCCTCCCCAAGGCACCTCGGAGGTGCCTTCCCCCTTGAGGACTCTTCCCTCTCCAAGTTTCCTTGCGCATGGGCCTCTTGGGGCTGGTGCCCTTGGCCCATGAAGGCCAAGGCGCACCCCCTACAGCCCATGTGGCCCCCCGGGGCAGGTGGCCCCACCCGGTGGGCCCCCGGGACCCTTCCGGTGGTCCCGGTACAATACCGATGACCCCGAAACTTGTCCCGATGGCCAAAACAGGACTTCCCATATATAAATCTTTACCTCCGGACCATTCCGGAACTCCTCGTGACGTCCGGGATCTCATCCGGGACTCCGAACAACATTCGGTAACCACATACAAGCTTCCTTTATAACCCTAGCGTCATCGAACCTTAAGTGTGTAGACCCTACGGGTTCGGGAGACATGCAGACATGACCGAGACGTTCTCCGGTCAATAACCAACAGCGGGATCTGGATACCCATGATGGCTCCCACATGTTCCACGATGATCTCATCGGATGAACCACGATGTCAAGGACTTAATCAATCCCGTATTCAATTCCCTTTGTCTAGCGGTATTTTACTTGCCCGAGATTCGATCGTCGGTATACCGATACCTTGTTCAATCTCGTTACCGGCAAGTCACTTTACTCGTTCCGTAACACATCATCCCGTGATCAACTCCTTGGTCACATTTGCGCAAATGATGATGTCCTACCGAGTGGGCCCAGAGATACCTCTCCGTTTACACGGAGTGACAAATTCCAGTCTCGATCCGCATAAAACAATAGATACTTTCGGAGATACCTGTAGTGCACCTTTATAGTCACCCAGTTACGTTGTGACGTTTGATACACCCAAGGCACTCCTACGGTATCTAGGAGTTACACGATCTCATGGTCAAAGGAAGAGATACTTGACATTGGCAAAGCTCTAGCAAACGAACTACACGATCCTTGTGCTATGCTTAGGATTGGGTCTTGTCCATCACATCATTCTCCTAATGATGTGATCCCGTTATCAACGACATCCAATGTCCATAGCCAGGAAACCATGACTATCTGTTGATCACAACGAGCTAGTCAACTAGAGGCTCACTAGGGACATATTGTGGTCTATATATTCACACGTGTATTATGATTTCCGGATAATACAGTTATAGCATGAATAAAAGACAATTATCATGAACAAGGAAATATAATAATAATACTTTTATTATTGCCTCTAGGGCATATTTCCAACACCAAGGCCTATAGTCGGTTTAGAATCTGTATCAGTAAAACCGACCTGATGTATAGCTTGTATTGTAAGTTAGGAATAGAGAGATACCGACCGGGATACAAATATGAACTGGCTCAGACTCTATGGACCGACGGGCGTCACCCGTGTATATAAGGGGATGACCCGGCGGTGGTTCAAGGGACAACAACCACAACTCGGGCCTAGGCGAAGCTTGTTTGCTCCCTAGCCATCGAGACCACATCAATTCCATCACAACTAGACGTAGGCTTTTACCTTCATTGAAGGGGCCGAACTAGTATAAACTCCACGTGTCTTTGTGTCCGCTTTAACCCCTTCAAGTAAACTCGTAGCGATGGCTCCACGACTAAGTCCTTTCGCTAGGACATCTGCCGTGACAAATCCACGACACACACCAAGGAAAGTCCCATCCGGACACGGGACGAAGTCTTCAATCTTGTATCTTTATAGTCCTGGAGTCCGGCTGAAGGTATAGTCCGGCTACCCGAACACCCCCTAATCCAGGACTCCCTCAGTAGCCCCTGAACCAGGCTTCAATGACGATGAGTCCGGCGCGTAGATTGTCTTCGGCATTGCAAGGCGGGTTCCTCCTCCAAATTCTTCATAAAAGTTTGTAAACACCAAGAGTAGTGTCCGGATCTGCAAAATGAGTTTCCACGTATTGCCACAGAGAGAATAATATTAACACAAATCTAATCCACTGACGTATTCCGCAGCGTGACATCACACTACTGCCAAGCCTTTATTCGAATCGTTTTCACTTTTCCACCTCAGCGTGTTTTGCGAGGCGGTTTCCTTGGCACGTCTTATCAAAGCAGAGATCGTGTCCCCTTTATTTACGGGATTCTCATCAATACGGACGTGGGTAACCCAATCGTGCCCGTTAGCATGTCTTCTCGATTAAAGGTGAGTCCCAAACGGTTACGGGGAGGGCTCCTGGTATTCAACCTCTTATAAAGAGACCAAGGCCTTACTCCTTTTCTCCAATCTCAAAACAAGTTCGCCTGTCGCCTCGAGTTCCAACACCCTAGGCTCTAGATTCCAGGCGCTTCGGACCTTCGACAATGTCCGGTTCCGACCTTCAAGGCCGATGGATGCCCTCCTCCGTCACGGAGGAGGACGTGCTAAAGTTGAGAGAGGCTAAGTTCTTGACCGCCGAAATTTTGCATAGGTTGCCTGCTCAAAGGCAGGCTATTCCCAGTCCCCAGCCCGGTGAGAGCGTAGTGTTCATGTCTCACTTCCTTCGGGGGTTAGGCTTCCCGATGGATCCCTTCGTGAGGGGGCTGATGTTCTATTATGGGCTGGAATTTCATGACTTAGCTCCGGAGTCCATCCTCCACATTTCCTCATTCATCGTTGTGTGCGAAGCGTTCCTCCGTGTTACCCCTCACTTTGGATTATGGCTCAAGACTTTTTGAGTGGAGCCGAAGATGATCGAGGGACGGCACGCAGAGTGCGGAGGCGCCGTCATAAGTAAGAATGCTGATGCTCCATGGCCCGAGGGCTCCTTTCAAGAGGAGCTTGGCTTGTGACAATGAGAGTGGTTCTATATCACCGCTCCCCGGAGCGCCAAGTGGGTGGCGCCTCCTGCCTTTCGCTCGGGTCCCCCACCACGGCTAGCGTCATGGGTCAACAGAGGATTAAATTGGGGGTTATCCAAAGACGTTCCCTTGTTGCAGGACCGCATTAGGGATCTCTTAGAAAGAGACCTCAACCTGGTCAAGGTGACGCAGGTCATGCTGATTCGCCGAACACTGCCCGGCAAACGTCGCTCCCTTCGTCTGTGGGAGTTTAATCCGGAGGGATCACGAGCTCTCCAGCATTTTATGGGCGCAACGACCATGGAGATGTATAAAATGTTCTTCGGATCACAAGCAATGTGTCCGGATTTGACCAAGGACGCAGGTTTAAGCTGCAATCGCCCGGATACTCAAGTAAGTAACCTTGTGCCCGGACTCGCTATCCGTAAAATTGTCATAAATTCGCCCCTAAAAGAGCTGTCCTTTTAAACAGGAGTGGATAGCGAAGGCAAAGCTGATCAGGTGTCCGGCTCCCCTTCCTGAGACCAGGCCGGATCCCATGCTAGTCAGGATGTTGAAGATCGTGCCTTTGGAGGGAAGTGAGGGGGAGGACAAGGAAACTATAGCCTCCTTGAAGGAGGCTGCTCCGAAGGGAAGAACCGACAATTCCTCTCCTAAGGGGAAGAAGAGGGCCGCCTCTGATGACCCGGAGACCATGGCCTCAAAGCAAGGGAAAAGTCCTCGTCAGAGGGTCCGACGCCGGGGAGATCCTCGGCCGAACTACGCCCTCAAAGGGATCAGCCCTCTAGCGAGCCGTAAGTACAGAAAGATTTTCCTTTAGAGGGATGAGAGAAATCCTTGCTTTTTATCTGAGAAGATTAACCAAAATTTTACTTTGTAGCTCGGACCTCAGCCCTTCTCAGCAGAGCTTGTCTTCGGGGGATCTTCTTCCAGAGATGATGGAGAGTGGAACGCCTCCCCCTGCCGTACCGCCTGGCGAGGCGGGCGACACTGAGGTGTCGTCGCGGAGGGTTTCTCCGAATCCGGCAGGGGTGGAAGGTAACCATATGTCCCCCAAGGTTCTCCGCGTCCGGCCTTCGATGGAGGTCATAGGACGAGTCTGGCACCGTCCGATGCGCGGTCGGAGGAGCTGATGATTCTGCTGGGGCGAGCTTCTATCTCAGAGGAGCACCGTGCATTGATGGGTACGGTGATTGGAAGGATTTCGTCCGCGGAAAGCGGATTGCATGAGGCCGTCAGAAGTTTGCTGACGGGTTTTGAGGTACGTTTGATAATGTACTTCTTTGTCAGTTGCGCATAAACAAGATGCGCCCTGTGTAGATAGTAGCCCCTGAGACTCTATGCATTGTCAAAATTGACGGCGCGCAGAGGATCATAATCCCAGGTCTAAAATGTCGCCTTTGTATACAGGTGGCGAAGTGTCCGGATTCGAGCCGAACTGATGATTTTGCCGAACTAAAGCGGCAACTTGACATGGCAGATGCCGACATCACTCTCGTCAACGAGCGGCTTGATGAGGCTCAAGGTATGCAATTCCTCGGGCGGCATCTGGTAAGAGGAGGTTTATGCCAGTATCTTACAATGTGTGTGATTGACGCAGATGGTGCGGCCACCATGGAGAGTCTTCGGGCGGAACTTGCCCGAGCTAAGGAACAAGCCAGGAAAAGTGATGCGGCTGCCGAGAAGGCCCTTGAAGAGCTGAGAGCCGAATAGGCTGCTCACTGCCGAAGCAAGAAGGAGATGGCCGTGATGGCCGTGAAGTTAAAAAGTGCTGCTGACTGTTGCAAGTTTCTTGAGAAAGAAGACCGGGCGAGACAGACGGACTTAGAGAAGGCCGTTGCTGATGCCAAGGACGCTCGCTCTGCGATGAGAGCTGCGAAGGAGGAGCTGCGTCAGGCCGGACAGATTGCGGCTGGAAAGCCCTTTATGCTGCGGAGGAAGTTTTGCGATCCGAAATTTGCTCTGTTGGACCGGATGTGGAGTGCGGAGGACACCTATCTGGATTTGGCAGTGAGTGCTGCTGATGCGACCGAATACTTTCGAGATCAAGAAGATTGCGAAGTGGAAAGGCTTTTCTGGTCGCAGTTCCAGAATCCAGAGCGTCCACTGGCAGTGGACGATCGTCTGGCTCAATGGGCCGAACTAAATAGATTGTCCGAACTCGCCATGAAGTACGTCATGGGTCATCTGTGGCCGGGGAGATCGGAGCCGAAGAGTTATTTCAGCTTGGTGCAGCAATTCCTTGACGCGGTGCCATGTATCGATGCGATGAAGAGGTCAGCATGCATAGAAGGCCAACGGATGGCTCTTGCCCGTGTCAAGACATACTAGGCAGAGATGGAGACCACCGTTGTTGCATCCCGAGATTCGGACAAAAGCCGAGTACCCTCCGAGCACTATTTTCAGGAAGTCCTTGAAGGCGCTTGTGTAATAGAGACGCAGTGCTCGAAGGATGCTACGTTCTGATAGCATATGTAATTATAAAGCAATATTTTGATGAATTGTAGTAGCCTTTTATACTTGTGCCTTCAAGTATTTGGAACACCTCCTGTGCGGCCGTTTTAAGATATATATACAAAATCTGAAAGATTGCAGTCCTTGGCTTCAGCCCCCACGCACATAGTGCGGGGGTGCTCGCAGAAGGTGCATTTTCACACTTAATCCAACGTCTTGGTCCTACAAAGGAGGTGATAGCGCAGCGAGCTAGGCAACCGGACTATAATGCTTTAACACTTTCACTTAGCCATAGGAGCTTGACAATGGGACTATTTAGGTAGCCCCTAGTGGCGACTGCGCTCGTCCGAATTCAGGGCGCGTATGTGCCTGGCCGGGAAACGGCCCTTCGTTAATGCGGAGGAATCCTACAGATTCCGGAGAGTCATCGAGTGGTTGACCAGTCTCACGCCATATCATAACAGTCGGTTTTCGGCTTTCTCTACTGAGGTGCTCGCCTGGCCGAACCAGGGCACAATCGTAGTAGTTCTCCTGGTGCCGCCTTAGTCGATAGAGCAGAACATAAGGCGGCCGAACATAGGAGCCGGGCAACCCAACATTTGACCAAAATCATGACTCGGAGCTGATGCATATAAGGCCAAACTCACGGCGCCGAACACTCCCTAAGGTATTCGGTCTTTATGAGAGCGGGCGAGGTAACGCTCTGAGGTATAAGCCCCTAGTGTCCAGGTACGCGCAAGAATTCTGCCAGCCTCCTCCTTGGTCATAGAACCAGGGGATGTGTATCAACAAGAGACAGTAAAAAAGGTTTACGCAGGGTCTTAATCTGAAAAGAATCCTTGGAACGGGTCCCTACTGCACGTCTGCGCCTGTGTCTCCGTTGTGCCGTATCCTGGACGGGCGCAGCACGACGTTCATCTGTAAAAAGAGAGCAACTAAGTTGAAAAAGGGGTGTGCCGAACAAAAGTTATATGAAATAAAGGAAGTGTAAAGTAAAATATGAAAAATTGAGCTTTATTGTCTCTTATTTATACGTGTGAAGCCCCTAGTGCAGGGGTATATGGCCACTAAGCCTTTATCAATGATACTTTTGTGCCGGACTCGTCTATCCATGTCTGTGGTCTTAATGACCTGTTCCGATGTTCTGGCTGGTGAAGCCATTGTATTGTGGGGCTGTTAAAGCGGCCGCACAATCCTCCGCTTGGGGGAGGTGTTCTCACTGCTTCCCCTTTAAGGAGATGATGCCGCGTGGACCGGGCATCTTAAGCGTAAGATATGCATAATGCGGTATTGCATTAAAGCGGGCGAAAGCTTCGCGTCCCAGTAGTGCTTGATAGCGACTTGAGAATGGGACGATGTGGAAAGTCAGCTTTTCGTGACGGAAGTTATCAGCAGAGCCGAAAATAACCTCGAGCCGGAGAAAACCCATGCAATGAGTGTACGGACCTGGCGTTACTCCTTGAAAGGAGGTTTTGCTGTGGCGAATTCTTTTTGGGTCGATCCCCATGTGGCGGATTGAGTCCTGATATATCAGGTTGAGTCCGTTGCCACCGTCCATAAGGACATTTGAAAACTGGAGTCCGCCAATTATTGGATCGAGTACCAGGGTAGTCCAGCCTGGGTTCCTGACACTTCTAGAATAATCCAGATGATCGAAGATGATTGGTTTTGACAACCAGTGGCGGGATTCCTTTGGGATAGGCCGTGGGGCGCGTACCTTTATGGGCGCCGCGCGCTTTGTTATGTGGAGTAAGTTTACTGTTTTTACTTCTTGTGGGAAATTCTTTTGTTTCCTGGTACTCTGCTTTTGGGGTTCGTCCTCGTCTTCGCTTGGTGTGTCGATCCCCTTGTGTTCGGTGTTGAGTCTGCCGGATTGTTTGAAAACCCAACAATCTCTGTGGGTATGGTTAGCAGGCTTTCCGGGAGTGCTGTGTATTTGACATATCCTATCCAAGATTTTGTTTAGGTTCGATAGGTCGTCCCTGTTATCTTGGAGGGGCGGCTTTTTCTAATTCTGTCGTGAGCTTTTGAATCCGGCATTCACTGCCGTGCTCTTCGGACTTTTTTCCTTAGTCCGGCGACGGTCCTTATTGCATCCGGTTTTCCGTTTCCATCCCTAGTTTCGGATGTACTTGGGTCACTGGTGCTGCATCTTGCCAACTAGCTGTCCTCTCCTGCGCAAAAGCGGGTCATGAGGCTTGTTAGCGCGGCCATTGTTCTTGGCTTTTCTTGGCCGAGGTGTCTGGCGAGCCATTCGTCTCGGACATTATGCCTGAAAGTTGCTAAGGCTTCAGCGTCCGGACAGTCGACTATCTGATTCTTTTTAGTAAGAAATCTATTCCAGAATTGTCGAGCTGACTCTCCGGGATGTTGAGTTATGTGACTAAGATCGTCTGCATCCGGAGGGCGGACATAGGTCCCTTGAAAATTTGCTCGGAAAGCGTCCTCGAGCTCATCCCAACTTCCGATTGTGTTTTCAGGAAGGCTTTTGAGCCAATGCCGGGCTGGCCCTTTAAGCTTGAGGGGTAAGTATTTTATGGCATGGAGGTCATCTCCTCTAGCCATATGTATGTGGAGGATATAATCCTCGGTCCAGACTCCAGGGTCTGTTGTTCCATCATATGCCTCTATGTTTACGGGTTTGAATCCCGCTGGAAATTCATAATCTAGGACCTCATCGGTGAAACATAGGGGGTGTGCGGCACCCCTGTATTTGGGTGTGCCGGATTCTGATAATGGCTTTACTGCATTGCTTACGAGAGCTTGCTTTCTTGGCCCGTAAATGGAACTGGTTGGGCCATGATGCGAACCCTTAAGTGGGTCGCATGCCGGCTTAAGTGCGGCGCTGCTTGCCGCTTTATGCTGGCCATGGGGTCGTCTATCCGACCGTGTGGCTTTCTCACTTTTGGAATGCGAGGGCTCTAAGGCCTCCTCGTTGAATTCAGGCAGTAGCTTTCTCTTCGGATAGCTTTTAGTGCGGCGACTGTCGCCGTATTTGTCTACGGTATTGATTACTTTACTCCATCTGATCCTGAGTGCATCTTCCGCAGTTTTTAGCTTCCGCTTCTGCTTTTTCAGGCTGCATGCGGTTGCAACGAGCCGTTTGTGGAGGTTCTTCTGCTTCGTGGGCTTGTCCGGCATAGGGTCATCCGGAATGCCATTTTCGCCGGGGGAGGAGGATGTTCGGTTTCTCTATCCAAGTTGTCCTGTTGGGATGGTTGCTCTAAGGCATGCTCGTCGTATACCGGCTCATCCTGCTCTATGGCTGGGTCTTTATCGACGCGGGGCTTGGGTCGGCGTTTACGCTGATGCTTTGATTGTTTTTCGAGAGATTGATCCCTCTTTCCATCCCCGTTTTCCTTGTTGTTGCTTCCTTTAGGGGTATCCAACATGTACACATCGTGAGATGAGGTGGCTGTCCAATGCCCTATAGGCATTGGTTCTTGGTTGTCTCCTGCATCGTCGTCCATAACGTCGATGTCTTCGGAGTCGAAGCCGAGCATGTCGGTTAAGTCGTCGACAGTGGCTACGAAGTGGGTGGTGGGTGGGTTTTGAATTTCTTCATCATCCAAATCCCATCCTTGCTGGCCGTAGTCCGGCCAGGGCCCTCCTAATAAAGAGAGAGACTTTAGCGAATCCAGGATGTCGCCGAAGGGCGAGTGCTGAAAGATGTCTGCAGCGTTGAACTCCATTATCGGCGCCCAATCGGATTCGATCGGCAGGGGCGCGAGGGGCTCGGAGTTCGGAAAGGAATCCGGCTCCTCGGAGTCACGGGCCATGCGGAGTGCAGGGCTGGAGTTCGGCTCGATCGCCTCTGAGATCGCAGCCCCTGAGGCAGCGTCAAACCGCTGATCCTCGATCGATGCAGTAGGCTCCGAATCAATGGTCGGAACCAATGCGTGTGCGGCCTCCAAGGCGCTGTTCGGCGACAGAGCTATATCATGCCCATCGAGACAGGGCGGCGCGCTTGGCTGTGGCTCGAATCCGTCGAAAATCAAGTCCCTGCGGATGTCAGCCGTGTAGTTTAGGCTTCCAAACCTGACCTGATGGCCAGGGGCGTAGCTTTCGATCTGCTCAAGGTGGCCAAGCGACTTGGCCCGCAGTGCGAAGCCGCCGAAGACAAAGATCTGTCCGGGGAGAAAAGTCTCACCCTGGACTGCATCGTTGTTGATGATCGAAGGAGCCATCGGGCCCTAAGGCGACGACACAGAGGAACTCTCAATGAAAGCACCAATGTCGGTGTCAAAACCGGCGGATCTCGGGTAGGGGGTCCCGAACTGTGCATCTAGGCCGGATGGTAACAGGAGGCAAGGAACACGATGTTTTACCCAGGTTCAGGCCCTCTTGATGGAGGTAAAACCCTACGTCTTGCTTGATTAATATTGATGATATGGGTAATACAAGAGTAGATCTACCACGAGATCAAGGAGGCTAAACCCTAGAAGCTAGCCTATGGTATGATTGTTGTATGATGAAGTTGTCCTACAGACTAAAACCCTCTGGTTTATATAGACACCAGAGAGGGTTAGGGTTACACAAAGTCGGTTACAATGGTAGGAGATCTTGAATATCCGCATCGCCAAGCTTGCCTTCCACGCCAAGGAAAGCCCCATCCGGACACGGGACGAAGTCTTCAATCTTGTATCTTCATAGTCCTGGAGTCCGGCTGAAGGTATAGTCCGGCTACCCGAACACCCCCTAATCCAGGACTCCCTCAACCATCCTCATCTCTTTTACGTGGTCCACTCTCCCGCACCCCGCTGTAATCCCCTAATAGAACATGGTGCTTTATGCCACATATTATGATCCAATGATGTGTTGCCATCCTATGATGTTTTGAGTAGATTTCTTTTGTCTTTTGGGTTGATTGATGATCTAGATTGGTTTGAGTTGTATGTTTTATTTGGTGCTATCCTATGGTGCCTTCTGTTCCGTGCACACGTGAGGGATTCCCGTTGTAGGGTGTTGCAATACGTTCATGATTCACTTATAGTGGGTTGCTAGAGTGACAAAAGCTTAAACCCGAGTAAGGGGGATGTTGCGTATGGGATAAAGGGGACTTGATACTTTAATGCTATGGTTGGGTTTTATCTTAATGATCTTTAGTAGTTGCGGATGCTTGCTAGAGTTCCAATCATAAGTGCATATGATACAAGAAGAGAAAGTATGTTAGCTTATGCCTCTCCCACATATGAAATTGCAATAATGATTACCGATCTTGTTAACAATTGCCTAGGACAATTCCACACACCGACCCATCATTGTTCCACACTCGCTATTTATAATATATAGTAATTATTCTAACTTTATGATAACATCCCCTACTTTTATATTTTAGTTCTCCGATATCATGCAAAGTTATCCTCTTCATACCCACAACATAGTTTTATTTCTTGTTTCTAGACGGAAGCAAACATTCGGTGTACGTAGAGTCATATCAGTGGCAGATAGGACTTGAGAGAATATTGATCTTACCTTTAACTCTTTGTGGGTTCGACACTCCATACTTATCACTTCCACCATTGGAAATTGCTACGATGATTCCTTGCACTTGGGAATTATCAGGAGCAAATTTGTTCATTGTCGAATTTCGGTGCTTGGGTGACTGTAAGAGGGTTATGGATGGGGGTCCATGGTTGTTCCAAGATATGGCAGTTGTCATATAGGAATATGATGGACTTTTCACTGTGAATGATTACACGTTGGATAAAATTCTAGTTTGTGCAAGAATTCAGGGGGGTGCCAGATGGATTAATGAGGAAGAAGGAACTGGCGAAGAAAGTTGCAAAGAAGGTTGGGGAACCACCTATAACTATTACTGTTAACGAAGGCATTATCAACCCTTCAAAGTTCCTCAGAGCAAGGGTCTATCTTGATGTTCATATTCCACTTGTTAGATTTGTGCCTATAACAATTAAGGATAGAAAGAAGTATCCAGTATTTTACGAAAAGCTTCCCGTTTTTTTGCTTCTTTTGGCTTAATGGGGCATGTTGTAGAAAAGTGTGGATATGGTTTCATGAACCAAAAAGTACGAATCGGGTTACCAAATAAGGTGGAACTTTGACACATCTGAAGCTAGGTAGTAGGGTTTTGGGAGAGGTGGAGGAGAGAAAGTGGACTGGGGGACGAGGCATAGGCTGGGGGTAGAGGAGATCAAGGAAGAGGAGAAGGGGGTGGTAGAACTGGCCGAGGAGGAGAAGGTAGAGGACGGGGTGAATGAATAGAATCAGGATATGATGGTATGGAGTACACTCAAGACAATCACGGGGATGACCCTGGTAAGAAAAGACCTACTTGAAAGCGGGTTGTGTCAGAAAATAGTGCACTCAATGTGAGGGGACAAGAAGTGCCAAATGTGGCAAGCAAGGTTGCTCGGGTAGTGTTGATGATTGAACGTAGTGCAGCGAGCACTGAAGGACAATGAGCATCGTCCACCCTGGTAAAGTACCTCATGTCAAGAGGAGTAAGCAAGGCAATGGAGGAGAGGGGGATGATTATGATATGATTAATGAGGTGGACTCCCAAGTGGAGGATCACCAGGATCAATGAGGACTCTCTATTGGAATTGTCATGGGATTGGAGATCCCTCTATGGTTAGAGAGCTCCGCAAGATCATTTGGGAATGTGCACCATCGTTGGTATGTCTAGTGAGAACACAATTGAAAAAGGAAAAGAGTGGAAGGCTGCTACTTGTGAGCTGCGTTGGGATTTTCTTCGAAGAGGAGGGGAGATGCAGTAGAGTAAAGATAAGTATTTCCCTTAGTGAGAATCAAGGTTTATCAAACGAATAGGAGAATCGCGCAAAGCCTCGTGAACAACACCTACACACACAACAGAAATACTTGGACCCAACGCGGGCAAGACAGTTGTCAATCCCCTTGAAATCGTTAGTTGCAAGGATTAAATCTTGTATAGGTAGATATTTAAATTGCAAAACAAAATAAAAGTAAATAAATTACAGCAAAGTAATTTTAGATTTTATAATATGATAAAGGTAGACCCGGGGGCCATAGTTTTCACTAGAGGCTTCTCTCTCGAACACATAGCATATGGTGGGTAAACAAATTACTGTTGGGAAACTGATAGAAAAGCTCATAGTTATGACATATTCACGGCAATGATCATGTATATAGGCATCACGTCCGAGACAAGTAGACCGACTCATGCCTGCATCTACTACTATTACTCCACCAATCGACCGCTATCCAGCATGCATATTTGGTATTAAGTTCATGACAAACAGAGTAACACCTTAAGCAAGATGACATGATGTAGACAAAGTAAACCCAATCAATATGAATTAATCCCGTTGAAAGAGTATGGTGCCCCCATGTTTATTTTGGGTAATTGATGACAACCTCTATGGACTAATGGTTGTCTTGAGTTATATTTGAA
Source organism: Triticum aestivum (assembly GCF_018294505.1). Classification (NCBI taxonomy): domain Eukaryota; kingdom Viridiplantae; phylum Streptophyta; class Magnoliopsida; order Poales; family Poaceae; genus Triticum; species Triticum aestivum. The sequence goes on from NC_057794.1 coordinate 464,835,185, forward strand.
GGGTTTATCCATAGGCTTTTCTTGAAGTCCATTTGTTGGTTTTAAGGAGTTTATTTGTTGACCAAGGTGCTATTCAAGAAATTATCCAAAGATTGGTCATATAGAAGAAATGATTCAAGGTTGATCAAGACTAAGTCAAAGAGTGAATCAAGTTGATTAACACACAAAGCGTACAAGATGTACCGAGAGGGACCATGTGATCCCATGGTATGGTAAGCATTGTCCATTATGCTTTGTGTACTAACCCATGGTCTACGTGAGAGTTCTTTGTGGGGTTAGGTTGCGGTGTGCAAGTTCGAATGGAACATCACGAAGAGATCATGCTTGAAGCTTGTCGTCCATTGTGGCGACAATGAACTTGTGAGATGTGCTGAAGAGTGGCTCACCCATAGTAGAGTATGGGGGAGCAATCAACTAGTCTTCATCGAGCCAAAATAATCAAGAAAGGTGGTCCAATATGAGGAAGTCAAGATCATCATCATCTAGCTCAAGTGGACTATGTGCAAGGCAAAGGTTTGTCCTTGATAGGTTTTCTATTTTACTGGTCTCATAGTGGTCGTTGGGAGACCGGGTTAAAGAATCGATTGTCGTACTATCAAGGGGGCTCTCAGGTAAGTAGCTTGATCGTATTGTTCATAGAGAGCTCAAACCATTTCATCCTTGCATCATCCTTCTTGGTTCTTGTTTGTTTTTTCTTTGTGTGATTTTTTGAACTTGTGGTCTTCTTCCTGACAAGCTCGAGTTCATCGAAAACGGATTTCGTATGCATCTTCTATGATGTTTTCAGTGATGGAGTTTTTGTCGGTTCTTCACCGATGGAGTTTTCACACCTCTATATCATTAGGCATTTTTCTATTGTCTCTTCTTATTACAAAGAAAGCATCCTTCCAAACAGGAGTGAAGGAGCATGGTGTTATGGTCAGACATATCTCTGCCAAGCTTTCTTATATGCACCAAAGGAAGCATCCTTCCAAACAGGAGTGAAAGAGCATGGCGCCCCCTTGTTTGGTTTTGGTAATTGATGACAATCCTTATGGACTAATGGTTTCCTTGAGTTACATTTGAAGGGTTTGTCCATAGGATTTGCTTGAAGGGAATTTGTTGGTTTCAAGGCTAAGATTATGTGTCGACCATGGTGGTATTCAAGGATGTATCCAAATATTGGTCATGTGAGAGTTGAGCTTATTGCAAGCATGTCTTGAAGAAGAAGATTGTGTGAAAATTTATGTTTACCTTCAAGACATCATTTTTATGAAGAGAGAAGACAACACACAAAGCATAGAAAATGTACCGAGTGGTATCAAGTGATCCCATGACATGGTAAGTTGTCCATTATGTTTTGTGTATTAACCCATGATCCATGTGAGTTTTCCTTGTGGGGTTAGGTATGTTTTCATGGGCGTGTATCAAAAGAAAGATATCATATAAACCATGGAGGATGACATCAAGTGGTGATCATCATCAAGATTGCGATGTGCAAGTTCAAGTGGAGCATCACGAAGAGATCATGCTTGAAGCTTGCCTTTCATTATGGTGACAATGGACTTGTGAAGATGTGCTGAAGAGTGGGCTCACCCATAGTGGAGTATGAGGAGCAATCTACTAGTCTTCATCGAGCCTACGCAATCGAGAAATGTAGTCCAACTTGAGGAGTACAAGATCATCATCATCTAGCTCAAGTGGACTATACTCAAGGAAAATGTTTGTCCTTAATAGGTGTTTGTTGGGTGACCGAGTTATATGATCAATTGTCGTACTATCAAGGGGGGCTCTCGAGTGAGTAGCTTGATCGTATCGTGAAGGAAATATGCCCTAGAGGCAATAATAAAGTTGTTATTTATATTTCCTCATATCATGATAAATGTTTATTATTCATGCTAGAATTGTATTAACTGGAAACTTGATACATGTGTGAATACATAGACAAACAGAGTGTCCCTAGTATGCCTCTACTTGACTAGATCATTAATCAAAGATGGTTAAGTTTCCTAGCCATAGACATGTATTGTCATTTGATGAACGTGATCACATCATTAGAGAATGATATGATGGACAAGACCCATCCATTAGCTTAGCGTTATGATCGTTTAGTTTGTTGCTATTGCTTTCTTCATGACTTATACATGTTCCTATGACTATGAGATTATGCAACTCCCGAATACCGGAGGAACACTTAGTGTGCTATCAAATGTCACAACGTACTTGGGTGATTATAAAGATTCTCTACAGGTGTCTCCGTTGGTGTTTGTTGAGTTGGCATAGATCGAGATTAGGATTTGTCACTCTGATTGTCGGAGAGGTATCTTTGGGCCCTCTCGGTAATGCTCATCACTATAAGCCTTGCAAGCAATGTGACTAAAGAGTTAGTTACGGGATAATGCATTACGGAACGAGTAAAGAGACTTGCCAGTAAAGAGATTGAACTAGGTATGAGGATACCGACGATCGAATCTCAGGCAAGTAACATACCGATGACAAAGGGAACAACGTATGTTGTTATGCGGTTTGACCGATAAAGATCTTCGTAGAATATGTAGGAGCCAATATATGAGCATCCAGGTTCCGCTATTGATTATTGACCGGAGATGTGTCTCGGTCATGTCTACATAGTTCTCAAACCCGTAGGGTCCGCACGCTTAACGTTCGATGACGATTTGTTTTAAGAGTTATGTGATTTGATGTATCGAAGGTTGTTCGGAATCCCGAATGAGATCACGGACATGACGAGGAGTCTCGAAATGGTCGAGACGTAAAGATCGATATATTGGAAGGTTATATTCGGACATCAGAAAGGTTCCGAGTGATTCGGGTATTTTTCGGAGTATTTTACGGGAATTCGCTGAGGGAAGTAGTGGGCCTTAATGGGCCATACGGGAAAGGAGAGAAGGGCCTCAAGGGGTGGCCACATGCCCTCCCATGGCAAGTCCGAATTGGACTAGGGAGGGGGCGGCGCCCCCCTCTCTTTCCTTCTCCCTCTCCTACTCCTTCCCTCTCTCCCCTCTTGGAAAAGGAAGGGGACTCCAACTAGGATTGGGAATCCTAGTTGGACTCCCCCTATAGGCGCGCCCCTCCTAGGCTGGCCTCCACTTCCCCCCTCCTTTATATACGTGGGCAGGGGGCACCCCAAAGGCACTCCTAGATTTGTCTTAGCCGTGTGCGGTGCCCCCTCCACGGTTTTCCACCTCGGTCATATTGTCGTAGTGCTTAGGTGAAGCCCTGCGTCGGTAACTTCATCATCACCGTCACCATGCCATCGTGCTGACGAAACTCTCCCTCGGCCTCAACTGGATCAAGAGTTCGAGGGACGTCACCAAGCTGAACATTTACAGATCGCGGAGGTGCCGTGCGTTCGGTACTTGGATCAGTTGGACCGCAAAGATGTTCGACTACATCAACCGCGTTACTAAACGCTTCCGCTTTCGGTCTACGAGGGTATGTAGACACACTCTCCTCTCTTGTTGCTATGCATCTCCTAGATAGATCTTGCATGTTAATAGGAATTTTTTTGAAATATCGCGTTCCCCAACAGTGGCATCCGAGCCAGGTCTATGCGTAGATGTTATTTGCACGAGTACAACACAAAGGAGTTGTGGGCGTGGGTATATACATATTGCTTGCCATCACTAGTTGTTTCTTGATTCGGCGGTATTGTTGGATGAAGCAGCCCGGACCGACATTACATGACCGCGTTCATGAGACTGGTTCTACCAGCGTGCTTTGCACACAGGTGGCTCACGGGTGTCAGTTTCTCCAACTTTAGTTGAATCGGATTCAATGAACAGGGTTCTTTCTGAAGATCAAAAAGCAATCACTATACCGCGTTGTGGTTTTTGATGCGTAGGTAATTAAGAACGGTTCTTGCTAAGCCCGTAGCAGCCACTCAGAACTTGCAACAACAAAGTAGAGGACGTCTAACTTGTTTTTGCAGGGCATGTTGTGATGTGATATGGTCAAGACGTGATGATATATAATTTGTTGTACGAGATGATCATCTTTTGTAACAGTTATCGGCAACTGGCAGGAACCATATGGTTCTTGCTTTATTGTATGAAATGCAATCGCCATGTAATTGCTTTACTTTATCACTAAGCGGTAGTGATAGTCATAGAAGCAATAGTTGGCGAGACGACAACGATGCTTCGATGGAGATCAAGGTGTCAAGCCGGTGACGATGGTGATCATAATGGTGCTTTGGAGATGGAGATCAAAGGCACAATATGATGATGGCCATATCATATCACTTGTTGTTTGTCCTTTATGCATCTTATTTTGCTTAGTTCGGCGGTAGCATTATAAGATGATCTCTCACTAAATTTCAATGTATAAGTGTTCTCCCTGAGTATGCACCGTTGCGATAGTTTGTCGTGCCGAGACACCACGTGATGATCGGTGTGATAAGCTCTACGTTTACATACAACGGGTGCAAGACAGTTTTGCACACGCGGAATACTCGGGTTAAACTTGACGAGCCTAGCATATGCAGATATGGCCTCAGAACACGGAGACCGAAAGGTCGAGCGTGAATCATATAGAAGATATGATCAACATAGTGATGTTCACCACTGAAAACTACTCCATCTCACGTGATGATCGGACATGGTTTAGTTGATATGGATCACGTGATCTCTTAGATGATTATAGGGATGTCTATCTAAGTGGGAGTTCTTAAGTAATATGATTAATTGAACTTTAATTTGTCTCAAACTTAGTCCTGGTAGTTTTTGCATATCTATGTTGTAGATCAATAGCTCGCATATAGCTCCCCTACTTTATTTTTGATATGTTCCTAGAGAAAAATAAGTTGAAAGATGATAGTAGCAATGATGTGGATTGGGTCGGTGATCTGAGTATTATCCTTATTGCTGCACAGAAGAATTATGTCCTTGATGCACCGCTAGGTGACGGACCTATTCCAGGAGCAGATGCAGACGTTATGAACGGTTGGCAAGCTCGGTATGATGACTACTTGATAGTTTAGTGCGCCATGCTTTACGGCTTAGAACCTGGACTTCAAAAACCGTTTTGAACGCCACGAAGCATATAAGATGTTCCAAGAGCTGAAATTGGTATTTCAGACTCATGCCCGAGTCAAGAGGTATGAGACCTCTGACAAGTACTTTGCCTACAAGATGGAGGAGAATAGCTCAACCAGTGAGCATGTGCTCAGAATGTCTGAGTACTACAATTGCTTGAATCAAGTGGGAGTTAATCTTCCGGATAAGATAGTGATTGACAGAGTTCTCTAGTCACTATCACCAAGTTATTGGAACTTTGTGATGAACTATAATATGCAAGGGGTGACGAAAATGATTCCAAAGATCTCCGTGATGCTGAAATCGACGAAGGTAGAATTCAAGAAAGAGCATCAAGTGTTGATGGTCAACAAAACCACTAGTTTCAAGAAAAGAGGGCAAAGGAAAAGAAAAGGAACTTCAAATCATGGCAAGCAAGTTGCCACTCCCGTGAAGAAACCCAAAGCTAGACCTAAGCCAAAAACCGAGTGCTTCTACTACAAAGGGAATGGTCACTAGAAGCGGAACTACCCCAAATACTTGGCGGATAAGAAGGATGGCAAAGTGAACAAAGGTATATTTGATATACAGATTATTGATGTGTACTTTACTAGTGTTCATAATAGCCCTTGGGTATATGATATTGGTTCAGTTGCTATGATTAGTAACTTGAAACAGGAGTTACAAAATGAACAAAAACTAGTTGAGGGCAAGGTGACGATGTGTGTTGGAAGTGATTCCAAGGTTGATAAGATCACCACCGCACACTCCCTTTACCTTTAGGATTAGTGTTGAACCTAAACTAAATGTTATTTGGTGTTTGCATTAAGCATAAATATGATTGGATCATGTTTATTGCAATACGGTTATTCATTTAAGTCAAAGAATAATTGTTGTTCTATTTACATGAATAAAACCTTCTATGGTCATACACTCAATATAAATGGTTTATTGAATCTCGATCGTAGTGATACACATATTCATAATATTGAAGCCAAAAGATGCAAAGTTAATAATGATAGTGCAACTTATATGTGGCACTGCCATTTAGGTCATATTGGTGTAAAGCACATGAAGAAACTCCATGTTGATGGGCTTTTGGAATCACTTGATTATTAATCATTTGATGCTTGCGAACCATGCCTCATGGGCAAGATGACTAAGACTCCGTTCTCCGGAATAATGGAGCAAGCAACTGACTTATTGAAAATAATACATACTGATGTATGCGATCCGATGAGTGTTGAGGATCGCAGCAGGTATCGTTATTTTCTGACCTTCACTAATGATTTGAGCAGATATGGGTATATCTACTTGATGAAACATAAGTCTGAAACATTTGCAAAGTTCCAAGAATTTCAGAGTGAAGTGGAAAATCATTGTAACAAGAAAATAAAGTTTCTACGATCTGATCACGGAGACGAACATTTGAGTTACGAGTTTGGTCTTCATTTGAAACGATGTGGAATAGTTTCGCAACTCACACCACCTGGAACACCACAGCGTAATGGTGTGTCCGAACGTCATAACCGTACTTTATTAGATATGGTGCAATCTATGATGTCTCTTACCGATTTATCACTATCGTCTTGAGGTTAGGCATTAGAGACAGTTGCATTCACCTTAAATAGGGCACCATCTAAATCCGTTGAGACGATACCAAATGAACTGTGGTTTAGCAAGAAACCTAAGCTATCGTTTCTTAAAGTTTGGGGCTATGATTCTTATGTGAAAAAGTTTCAACCTGATAAGCTCGAACCCAAATCGGAGAGATGTGTCTTCATAGGATACCCAAAGGAAACTATTGGGTACACCTTCTATCACAGATCCTAAGGCAAGAAATTCGTTGCTAAGAATGGATCCTTTCCAGAGAAGAAGTTTCTCTCGAAAGAAGTGAGTGGGAGGAATGTAGAACTTGATGAGGTAATTGTACCTTCTCCCGAATTGGAAAGTAGTTCATCACATAAATCAGTTCTAGTGATTCCTACACAAATTAGTGAGGAAGCTAAACCTTGTAGGTCAACTAGAGTATGGTCCTCACCAGAGTGGTACGGTAATCCTTTCTGGAAGTCATGTTACTAGACCATGACGAACCTACAAACTATGAGGAAGTGATGATGAGCCCAGATTCCGCAAAATGGCTTGAGGCCATGAAATTTGAGATGGGATCCATGTATGAGAACAAAGTGTGGATTTTGGTTGACTTGCCCAATGATCGGCAAGCCATTGAGAATATATGGATCTTCAAGAGGAAGACAGACGTTGATAGTAGTATTACTATATACGAAGCTCGAATTGTCGCAAAAGGTTTTTGACAGGTTCAAGATGTTGACTATGATGAGATTTTCTCACTTGTAGCGATTCTTAAGTCTGCCCGAATCATGTTAGCAATTTCCACATTTTATGAAATTTGGCAAATGAATGTCAAAACTGCATTCCTTAATGGATTTCTTAAAGAAGAATTGTATATGATGCAACAAGAAGGTTTTGTCAATCCTAAAGGTGCTAACAAAGTGTGCAAGCTCCAGCGATCCATCTATGGACTGGTGCAAGCATCTCGGAGTTGGAATATATGCTTTGATAAAGTGATCAAAGCATATGGCCAGACTTGCGGTGAAGCCTGTATTTACAAGAAAGTGAGTGGGAGCACTACAGCCTTTCTGATAAGTATATGTGAATGACATATTGTTGATCGAAAATGATGTGGAATTTTCTGGGAAGCATAAAGGAGTGTTTGGAAAGGAGTTTTTCAAAGAAAGACCTCGGTGAAGCTACTTACATATTGAGCATCAAGATCTATAGAGATAGATCAAGATGCTTGGTATATTTTTCAATGAGTACATACCTTGACAAGATTTTGAAGTAGTTCAAAATGGAACCGTCAAAGAAGGAGTTCTTGCCTGTGTTGCAAGGTGTGAAGTTTAGTAAAGACTCAAAACCCGACCACGGCAGAAAATAGAAAGAGAATGAAAAGTCATTCCCTATGCCTCAGCCATAGGTTCTATAAAGTATTCTATGTTGTGTACCAGACCTATTGTGTACCTCACCAAGAATTTGGCAAGAGGGTACAATAGTGATCCAGGAGTGGATCACTGGAGATCGGTCAAAATTATCCTTAGTGGAATAAGGATATGTTTCTCGGTTATGGAGGTGACAAAAAGTTCATCGCAAAGAGTTACGTCGATGCAAGTTTTGACACTGATCTGGATGACTCTGAGTCTCAATCTGGATACATATTGAAAGTGGGAGCAATTAGCTAGAGTTGCTCCGTGCAGAGCATTGTATACATAATTTTTTTGCAAAATACATACGGCTCTGAATGTGGCAGACCCGTTGACTAAATTTCTCCTACAAGCAAAACATGATCACTCTTTGGGTGTTAATCACATAGCGATGTGAACTAGATATTGACTCTAGTAAACCCTTTGGGTATTAGTCACATGGAGATGCGAACTAATCACATAAAGATGTGAACTATTGGTGTTAAATCACATGACGATGTGAACTAGATTATTGACTCTAGTGCAAGTGGGAGACTGAAGGAAATATGCCCTAGAGGCAATAATAAAGAACATGATAAATGTTTATTATTCATGCTAGAATTGTATTAACCAGAAAATTGATACATCTATGAATACATAGACAAACAGAGTGTCCCTAGTATGCCTCTACTTGACTAGCTCGTTAATCAAAGATGGTTAAGTTTCCTAGCCATAGACATGTGTTTTCATTTGATGAACGGGATCACATCATTAAAGAATGATGTCATGGACAAGACCCATCTGTTAGCTTAGCACTATGATCGTTTAGTTTGTTGCTATTGCTTTCTTCATGACTTATACATGTTCCTATGACTATGAGATTATGCAACTCCTCAATACCGGAGGAACACTTAGTGTGCTATCAAACATCACAACGTAATTGGGTGATTATAAAGATGCTCTACAGGTGTCTTTGATGGTGTTTGTTGAGTTGGCATACATCGAGATTAGGATTTGTCACTCTGATTGTCGGAGAGGTATCTCTGGGCCCTCTCGGTAATGCTCATCACTATAAGCCTTGCAAGCAATGTGACTAAAGAGTTAGTTACGGATTGATGCATTACGGAACGAGTAAAGAGACTTGACAGTAACGAGATTGAACTAGGTATGAGGATACCGACGATCGAATCTCGGGCAAGTAACATACCGATGACAAAGGGAACAACGTATGTTGTTATGCGGTTTGACCGATAAAGATCTTCATAGAATATGTAGTAGCCAATATGAGTATCCAGGTTCCGCTATTGGTTATTGACTGGAGATGTGTCTCGGTCATGTCTACATAGTTCTCGAACCCGTAGGGTCTGCACGCTTAAAGTTTGATGACGATTTGTTTTATGAGTTATGTGATTTGATGTACCGAAGGTTGTTCGGAGTCCCGGATGAGATCACGGACATAACGGGGAGTCTCGAAATGGTTGATACGTAAAGATCGATATATTGGAAGGCTATATTCGGACATCGGAAAGGTTCCGGGTGATTCAGGTATTTTTTGGAGTACCAGAGAGTTACGGGAATTCATCGGGGGAAGTAGTGGGCCTTAATGGGCCATACAGGAAAGGAGATAAGGGCCTCAAGGGGTGGCCGCATGCCCCCATGGCAAGTCCGAATTGGACTAGGGAGGGTGTGGCGCCCCCTCTATTTCCTTCTCCCTCTCCTACTCCTTCCCTCTCTCCCCTCTTGGAAAAGGAAGGGGACTCCAACTAGGATTGGGAATCCTAGTTGGACTCCCCCATAGGCGCGCCCCTCCTAGGCCGGCCTCCCCTTCCCCCCTCCTTTATATACATGGGCAGGGGGCACCCCAAAGGCACTCCAAGATTTGTTTTAGCCGTGTGTGGTTCCCCCCTCCACAGTTTTCCACCTCGGTCATATTGTCGTAGTGCTTAGGCGAAGCCCTGCGTCGGTAACTTCATCATCACCATCACCATGCTGTCATGCTAACGAAACTCTCCCTCGGGCTCAACTAGATCAATAGTTCGAGGGACGTCACCGAGCTGAACGTGTGCAGATCACGGAGGTGTCGTGCGTTCGGTACTTGGATCGGTTGGATCGCAAAGACGTTCCACTACATCAACCGTGTTAGTAAACGCTTCCGCTTTCGGTCTATGAGGGTACATAGACACACTCTCCCCTCTCGTTGCTATGCATCTCCTAGATAGATCTTGCGTGTTCGTAGGAAATTTTCTGAAATATTGTGTTCCCCAACATATCGTTCATAAAGAACTCAAACCTTTGCATCCTTGGCATCATATTTCTTGGTTCTTATTTGGCTTTTCTCTATGTGAGGTTGTTCATCTTGTTGTCAAACTCAAGCTCATCAAAAACGGAGTTCTCATGCATCTTCTTTGAGTTTTTGGTGTTGGAGAGTTTGCCGGTTCATACTTGGGGAAGGTCCTCTTCCTTATACTTTTTGCATTTCTTCTCCATTGCTAGTTCTTAATATATATATATATATATATATATATATATATATATCGTCATTGTTGAATAGTACTTGTCATCATCAATCAAACAAGCTTGAGTTTGTCGTATTTGGAGCTCATTTGCAGAAGTTATGATAGTTCTGGTCTTCTTACATTCATCTATTTTGCTTGGGCTATTTTGAAGCTCTCCAGCGGTAGTACCGTCCTGGGTAGCGGTAGTAACGCTTGTGCGATACTTCCACGGTCCAGTGCCACGGGCACTACCGCTTGTGTTTTGTCTACTGGACTCTTTTTCGCTTCAGCTGCAGTTAAGCGGTAGTAGGGCGGTAGTACCGCTTGTGCGGTACCTCGCCTCTACCACTGCTCCACTACCGTTGCCCTTGCTGTAAGCTAGAATATTTAGCGGCAGTAGAGTGGTAGTACCGCTTCCGCTGCTACTTCCACTTATTTTTTAGCATCTGGACTCGTTTGCCTCTCCGCGGTAGTACGGTGGCAGTAAGGTGTTGCGGTACTACCGCCGTACTCTGCCCTACCTCCGCTGCTCCCTTGTATACTGCAACCCCAGTGGTAGTACCGCTGCGGCGGCACTGCTGCCTCGGGGTACTTCGCCTTTGCACTATACTCCGGGATGTTCCGCCCGAGCAGTAGTACCACTTGTGTGTGTCCAGTGCGTCGGGTATTCCCCTTCCCCATGCCCTCCGCGTACTGGGGGAAACCCTATGACCAATCCGGGCAGCAGCGTCATCATCGTCGTGCTCCTTCCCGAATGTGTTGCTTGGTATGCGGCGGTCCGAAGTGCTAGGAGTGTGGTGAAAATTCTCTGGAGGACGCAACGGTTGCGGGTCATAATTGTATTCGTCTATCCGACTATGTTGAAATTAGTTTCTTTTTCTTTCTCTTTTATTTCTTTTGGACATGCTTGTGCTTGTGTTGTTTGCCCCAACATTGAACTCATATTTTTATCGGGCGGTTTCTATATTAATATAGTGGGGTGAAAGCCTATTTCAAGAGAGCTAACAGTTCTGATAAACATGTGAGGGTAGTAATTGCACCAACCACATATCCAGTTAATCATCTTCTCTCTCTGATAATGTTCAAGGCGAATGGAGGAGGAGCTATTAAAATGCGGGACATCATTCATAGTTTTTTTTTAGGAAAATCAAAGCTTTATAATTTAACTGGGTCTGGGCATATCGCCCAAGACACAACCGCCCACATGGGCAGGTACATCAGAATCCCACTCAACAAAGTGGTTTGGTTCACACATACGGCCAACGACAGCGAGTTCATGTGCTACGGTATTTGCACTACGCCTACAAACCAAGATAGAGAGCTTGGAGAACCAGAGCTTGAGATGATATTTCATGTCCTCAATGACTGCCGCATAGGCTGATGAGTCCACTTTGCTCAGATCCAGCGCCTCCGCCAAAAGTTGTGAGTCGGTTTCAAACTCAGCTTGGACGATCCCGGGGTCAGAAGCGGTGGTAATGGCGTGTGCCATAGCCATAGCCTACGCCGCAAATGCATCATTGATGTGCTCAAGCCTGCCTGCGCGAGTGCAGGCTAGCTCACCAAGCCTTGTTCTCACTGCAACGCCCTAGCCTGCTCCTTGTTGACCCGACATGAAGGAGTCGTCTATATTAATCTTGTAGGACAATTGCGTCGGGGGTCTCCACTTGTCCGGCAGCGGCACGACAACTGGCTTCATGAAAATCTACCTGTACTCCAGTACATATCCTCGGGTTCTCCGCGCCACTTCTGCAGCCTCCATGGGCATTTCTCCTTCACGTAGTTTGTTCCTGTTGGACCACCACAGCCACTAGAATGTTAGCACAAGCAGTCTTTTTTCCTCATCTAGTCCCCAGAGAAGATCGAACATCGCATGCACGGACATAATCCGCTCGAGATCTTGACGTGCGCCCTCCAGAGCTAGATCGCGCTAGACCTCCTTTGCTGCTTTGCATTTGATAAACAGATGTGCGCCGTCCTCATCCGCTCTCCCACAAAATAAGCACTTCATATCTATGATGGAAATACCTCTCCGTGCTACATTCGTGCGTAGAGCAAGGGATTCATGCTTGACCCTCCAAGCAAACATATGTATGTTGTGTGGGCACGGCAGTTTCCAGATCCTCTTCCATGAATCATCCTTGATATTATTAAGGTTGTCGGGGTCACTTGCGCTGCTCCCTTGATGTCTACTACACAACCTTCTTCTTGTAGACGTTGTTGGGCCTCCAAGTGCAGAGGTTTGTAGGACAATAGCAAATTTCCCTCAAGTGGATGACCTAAGGTTTATCAATCCGTTGGAGGCGTAGGATGAAGATGGCCTCTCTCAAGCAACCCTGCAACCAAATAACAAAGAGTCTCTTGTGTTCCCAACACACCCAATACAATGGTAAATTGTATAGGAGCACTAGTTCGGCGAAGAGATGGTGAAACAAGTGGTATATTGATAGTAGATAAAGGTATTTGTAATCTAAAATAATAAAAACAGCAAGGTAGCAAGTGATAAAAGTGAGCGTAAACGGTATTGCAATGTGTGAAAATAAGGCCTAGGGTTCATACTTTCACTAGTGCAAGTCCTCTCAACAATAATAACATAACTGGATCACATAACTATCCCTCAACATGCAACAAAGAGTCACTCCAAAGTCACTAATAGCGGAGAACGAACGAAGAGATTATGGTAGGGTACGAAACCACCTCAAAGTTATTCTTTCCAATCAATCTGTTGGGCTATTCCTATAAGTGCCACAAACAACCCTAGAGTTCGTACTAGAATAACACCTTAAGACACAAATCAACCAAAACCCTAATGTCACCTATATACTCCAACGTCACCTCAAGTATCCGTGGGTATGATTATACTATATGCATCAGATTCATCTATTCAACCAACACAAAGGACCTCAAAGAGTGCCGCAAAGTTTCTACCGGAGAATCACGACGAAAACGTGTGCCAACCCCTATGCATAGGTTCATGGGCAGAACCTGCAAGTTGATCACCAAAACATACATCAAGTGAATCACGTGGTATCCCATTGTCACCACAGATACGCACGGCAAGACATACATCAAGTGTTCTCAAATCTTTAAAGACTCAATCCGATAAGATTACTTCAAGGGGAAAACTCAATCCATTACAAGAGAGTAGAGGGGGGAAGAAACATCATAGGATCCAAATATAATAGCAAAGCTCGTGATACATCAAGATCGTATCATCTCAAGAACATAAGAGAGAGAGAGACAGATCAAACACATAGCTACCAGTACATACCCTCATCCCCGAGGGAGAACTACTCCCTCCTCGTCATGGAGAGCGCCGGGATGATGAAGATGGCCACCGGAGAAGGATTCCCCCTCCGGCAGGGTGCCGGAACGAGTCTAGATTGTTTTTCGGTGGCTACGGAGGCTTCTGGCGGCGGAACTCCCGATCTAATCTCTGTTCTGGAAGTTTTAGGATACGTAGGTATATATGGGTGCAGGAAGTACGTCGGTGGAGCTTCGAGGGCCCCACAAGGCAGGGGGCGCGCCCCCCACCCTCGTGGGCACCTCCCTTCTCTCCTGACGTGGGGTCCAAGTCCATCCGGTAGCTTTCCTTCCAAGAATGACTTCTCCAGTTGATTTCGTTCCGTTTCAACTCCGTTTGATATTCCTTTTCTTCGAAACACTGAAATAGGCAAAAAACAGCAAATCTGGGTTGGGCCTCCGGTTAATTGGTTAGTCCCAAAAATAATATAAAAGTGGATTATAAAGCCCAATATTGCCGAAAATAGTAGATAACATAGCATGGAGCAATCAAAAATTATAGATACGTTGGAGATGTATCAGCATCCCCAAGCTTAATTCCTGCTCGTCCTCGAGTAGGTAAATGATAAAAGAAAGAATTTTTGATGTGGAATGCTAGTTGGCATACTTTCAATGTAATTCTTCTTAATTATGGTATGAATATTCAGATCCGAAAGATTCAAGACAAAAGTTCATATTGACATAAAAATGATAATACTTCAAGCGTACTAACTAAGCAATTATGTCTTCTCAAAATAACATGGCCAAAGAAAGTTCATCCCTACAAAATCATATAGTTTAGTCATGTTTCATTTTCGTCACACAAGAATGCTCTCATTATGCACAACCCCGATGACAAGCCAAGCAATTGTTTCATACTTTAGTAATCTCAAACTCATAAACTTTCACGCAATACATGAGCGCGAGCCATGGATATAGCACTATGGGTGGAATAGAATATAATGAGGGGGGTTATGTGGAGAAGACAAAAAGGAGAAAGTCTCACATCAACGAGGCTAATTAATGGGCTATGGAGATGCCCACCGATTGATGTTAATGCAAGGAGTAGGGATTGCCATGCAACGGATGCACTGGAGCTATAAATGTATGAAAGCTCAACAAAAGAAACTAAGTGGGTGTGCATCCAACTGGCTTGCTCACGAAGACCTAGTGCACTTGAGGAGGCCCATTGCTGGAATATACAAGCCAAGTTCTATAATGAAAAATTCCCACTAGTATATGAAAGTGATAACATGAGAAACTCTCTACTATGAAGATCATGGTGCTACTTTGAAGCACAAGTGTGGTAAAAGGATAGAAACATTGTCCCTTCTCTCTTTTTCTCTCATTTTTTTGGGCCTTCTCTTTTTTTATGGCCTTTCTCTTTTTTTGGGCCTTCTCTTTTTTATGGCCTTTCTCTTTTTTATTTATTTATTCCTCACTTGGGACAATGCTCTAATAATGATGATCATCACACTTCTATTTATTTACAACTCAATGATTACAACTCGATACTAGAACAAAGATGACTCTATATGAATGCCTCCGGCGGTGTACCGGGATATGCCATGAACCAAGAGTGACATGTATGAAAGAATTATGAATGGTGGCTTTGCCACAAATACGATGTCAACTACATGATCATGCAAAGCAATATGACAATGATGATGCGTTATAATAAACGGAACGGTGGAAAGTTGCATGGCAATATATCTCGGAATGGCTATGGAAATGCCATAATAGGTAGGTATGGTGGCTATTTTGAGGAAGATATAAGTAGGTTTATGTGTGAAAGAGCGTATCATATCACGGGGTTTGGATGCACCAAAGAAGTTTGCGCCAACTCTCAATGTGAGAAAGGGCAATGCACGGTACCAAAGAGGCTAGCAATGATGGAAGGGTAAGAGTGCGTATAATCCATGGACTCAACATTAGTCATAAAGAACTCACATACTTATTGCAAAAATCTACAAGTCATCAAAAACCTCGGCACTACGCGCATGCTCCTAGGGGGATAGATTGGTAGGAAAAGACCATCGCTCGTCCCCGACCGCCAGTCATAAGGAGGACAATCAAATAACACCTCATGTTTCAAATTTGTTACACAATGTTTACCATACGTGCATGCTGTGGGACTTGCAAACTTCAGCACAAGCATTTCTCAATTTCACAACTACTCAACTAGCACGACTTTGATATTATTACCCCCATATCTCAAAACAATCATCAAGCATCAACTTCTCTTAGTATTCAACACACTCATAAGAAAGTTTAATTATTCTTGAATACCTAGCATATTAGGATTTTAAGAAAATTACCATGCTATTAAGACTCTCAAAATAATCTAAGTGAAGCATGAGAGTTCATCTATTTCTTCGAAATAAAACTACCACCATGCTCTAAAATATATAAGTGAAGCACTAGAGAAAATGACAAACTACTCCGAAAGATATAAGTGAAGATCAATGAGTAGTTGAATAATTATGCAACTATGTGAAGACTCTCTAACATTTAAGAATTTCAGATCTTGGTATTTTATTCAAACAGCAAGCAAAGCAAAATAAAAATGACATTCTAAGAATGGCAAACATCATGTGAAGAAGCAAAAACTTAGGATCAACCGAAACTAACCGATAGTTGTTGAAGAAGAAAGGTGGGATGCCAACCGGGGCATCCCCAAGCTTAGATGCTTGAGACTTCTTGAAATATTATCTTGGTGTGCCTTGGGCATCCCCAAGCTTGAGCTTTTGTGTGTCCTTAATTCCTCTCATATCACGGTCTCCCTAAATCTCAAAAGCTTCATCCACACAAAACTCAACAAGGACTCGTGAGATAAGTTAGTATAAACCATTGCAAAAACCTTATCATACTCTACTGTAGAAAATCACAAAAATTATTATTCAACATTACATACTAAATTCCTCTGCATATTTAATAGCCCTATCGTCAAATAGAATCATTAAAGAAGCAAACATATGCAAACAATGCAAACATAACAGCAATCTGCCTAAACAGGATAGTCTGTAAAGAATGCTGCAACATCCATACTTCCCTAGCTCAAAACATTATGAAAGAAAATTCCCACTGTAGTAAATTTATCGGAGATTCATATGCAAAAGGTTTCAACATTTTATCACATTCTGACTTTTCTAGGGAATTATTGCAACAGTGGTAAACTTTCTGTTTTCAAACAGCAACATGTATACTTGTAACATAGGCATAGTAAAGGCTATCAATGCCACCTTTATTAAAATAAAATATGCAAAACATTGTTCTAAATAACAGAAAGAAAATACTAACAAAATAAATTGACGCTCCAAGCAAAACACATATCATGTGGCGAATAAAAATATAGCTCCAAGTAAAGTTACCGATGAACGAAGACGAAAGAGGAGATGCCTTCCGGGGCATCCCCAAGCTTAGGCTCTTGGTTGTCCTTTAATATTAACTTGGGGTGCCTTGGGCATCCCCAATCTTAGGCTATTGCCACTCCTTGTTCCATAGTCCATCGAATCTTTACCCAAAACTTGAAAACTTCACAACACAAAACTTAACAGAAAACTCGTAAGCTCCGTTAGCGAAAGAAAACAAAACACTACTTCAAGGTACTGTAATTAACTCATTATTTATTTATATTGGGGTTAAACTTACTGTATTCCAACTTCTCTATGGTTTATAAACTCTTTTACTAGCCATAGATTCATTAAAATAAGCAAACAACACACGAAAAACAGAATCTGTCAAAGACAGAACAGTCTGTAGTAATCTGGATCAAACGTATACTTCTGAAACTCATAAAATTCTCAAATAAATTGCTGGACCTGAGGAATTTACATATTAATCATCTGCAAACAGAATTAACTAAATAACACTCTCCAAATAAAAATGGCATCAATTCTCGTGAGCGCTAAAGTTTCTGTTTTTTACAGCAAGATCAACAAGACTTTCCCCAAGTCTTCCCAATGGTTCTACTTGGCACAAACACTAATTAAGACATAAAAACTCAATCATAACAGAGGCTAGATAAATTATTATTACTAAACAGGATCAAAAATCAAGGAACAAAAATAAAATTGGGTTGCCTCCCAACAAGCGCTATTGTTTAACTCCCCTAGCTAGGCATGATGATTTCAATGATGCTCAAAAAGATTAGAATTGAAACATAAAGAGAGCATCATGAAGAATATGACTAGCAAATTTAAGCCTAACCCACTTCCCATGCATAGGGATTTTGTGAGCAAACAACTTGTGGGAACAAGAATCAACTTGCATAGGAAGGTAAAACAAGCATAACTCCAAAAATTTAAGCACATAGGGAGGAAACTTGATATTATTGCAATTCCTACAAGTATATATTCCTCCCTCATAATAATTTTCAGTAGCATCATGAATGAATTCAACAATATAACCAGCACCTAAAGCATTCTTTTCATGATCTACAAGCATAGAAATTTTATTACTCTCCACATAAGCAAAATTCTTCTCATGAATAATAGTGGGAGCAAACTCAACCAAATAACTATCATGTGATTGAGAATTAAGATCAAGATGACAAGTTTCATGGTAATCATTATTCTTTAGAGCATACGTGTCATCACAATAATCATCATATATAGGAGGCATGATTTCATCATAATAAATTTGCTCATCAAAACTTGGGGGACAAAAAATATCATCTTCATCAAACATAGCTTCCCCAAGCTTGTGGCTTTGCATATCATTAGCATCATGGATATTCAAGGAATTCATACTAACAACATTGCAATCATGCTCATCATTCAAATATTTAGTGCCAAACATTTTATAGATTTCTTCTTCTAGCACTTGAGCACAATTATCCTTTCCATCATACTCACGAAAGATATTAAAAAGATGAAGCGTATGAGGCAAACTTAATTCCATTTTTTTGTAATTTTCTTTTATAAACTAAACTAGTGATAAAACAAGAAACTAAAAGACTCGATTGCAAGATCTAAAGATATACCTTCGAGCGCTAACCTCCCCGGCAACGGCGCCAGAAAAGAGCTTGATGTCTACTACACAACCTTCTTCTTTGTAGACATTGTTGGGCCTCCAAGTGCAGAGGTTTATAGGACAGTAGCAAATTTCCCTCAAGTGGATGACCTAAGATTTATCAATATGTGGGAGGCGTAGGATGAAGATGGTCTCTCTCAAGCAACCCTGCAACCAAATAACAAAGAGTCTCTTGTGTCCCCAACACACCCAATACAATGGTAAATTGTATAGGTGCACTAGTTCGGTGAAGAGATGGTGAAACAAGTGGTATATGGATAGTAGATAAAGGTATTTGTAATCTGAAATAATAAAAATAGCAAGGTAGCAAGTGATAAAAGTGAGCGTAAACAGTATTGCAATGTGTGGAAATAAGGCCTAGGGTTCATACTTTCACTAGTGCAAGTCCTCTCAACAATAATAACATAACTGGATCACATAACTATCCCTCAACATGCAACAAAGAGTCACTCCAAAGTCACAAATAGCGGAGAACGAACGAACAGATTATGGTAGGGTACGAAACCACCTCAAAGTTATTCTTTCCAATAAATCCGTTGGGCTATTCCTATAAGTGCCACAAACAGCCCTAGAGTTCGTACTAGAATAACACCTTAAGACACAAATCAACCAAAACCCTAATGTCACCTAGATACTCCAATGTCACCTCAAGTATCCGTGAGTATGATTATACGATATGCATCACACAATCTCAGATTCATCTATTCAACCAACACAAAGGACCTCAAAGAGTGCCCCAAAGTTTCTACCGGAGAATCACGACGAAAACGTGTGCCAACCCCTATGCATAGGTTCATCGGTGGAACCCGCAAGTTGATCACCAAAACATACATCAAGTGAATCACGTGGTATCTCTTTGTCACCACAGATACGCACGGCAAGACATACATCAAGTGTTCTCAAATCTTTAAAGACTCAAACCGATAAGATTACTTCAAGGGGAAAACTCAATCCATTACAAGAGAGTAGAGGGGGGAAGAAACATCATAGGATCCAAATATAATAGCAAAGCTCGCGATACATCAAGATCGTATCATCTCAAGAACACGAGAGAGAGAGAGAGAGATCAAACACATAGCTACCGGTACATACCCTCAGCCCCGAGGGAGAACTACTCCCTCCTCGTCATGGAGAGCGCCGGGATGATGAAGATGGCCACCGGAAAAGGATTCCCCCTCCGGCAGGGTGCCGGAACGGGTCTAGATTGGTTTTCGGTGGCTACAGAGGCTTCTGGCGGCGGAACTCCCGATCTAATCTTTGTTCTGGAAGTTTTAGGATACGTAGGTATATATGGGTGCAGGAAGTACGTCGGTGGAGCTTCGGGGGGCCCACAAGGCAAGGGGCGCGCCCTAGGGGGGTGGGCGCGCCCCCACCCTCGTGGGCACCTCCCTTCTCTCCTAACGTGGGGTCCAAGTCCATTAGATAGCTTTCCTTCCAAAAATAACTTCTCCAGTTGATTTCGTTCCGTTTCGACTCCGTTTGATATTCCTTTTCTTAACACTGGAATAGGCAAAAAAACAGCAAATCTGGGCTGGGCCTCCGGTTAATAGGTTAGTCCCAAAAATAATATAAAAGTGGATAATAAAGCCCAATATTGCCGAAAATAGTAGATAACATAGCATGGAGCAATCAAAAATTATAGATACGTTGGAGACGTATCATCCCTATTCCTCCATTAGTTCTCGTCCTCTCTAGTTGGGCATGTAGCTTGTACACACTCTTGATGGAATGCACCCCCTTGGGATCATATTGCCTGGCGATGAAGTCTTGCACCCCCTCCCGCAACGGTATCCGTAGGATATGATTGATGTCGTCGGCCCAAAAATTGTCTCTCACTAGCTACTCATCCCAGTTCCCGGTAGTTGGGTCGATAAGGTCACTGACCAGTTCCAACTGACTAGAGCCTCTCGGTGTAATGACGCCCCGTGACCAAGGTCGAGGGATCCAAGGATCAACCCATATTTTCACTCTTGTGCCATCTCCAATCCTCCAAATATATCCTTCCTTGAAGAGTTGTAATCCATGCAGCAAGCTACGCCATGAGTAAGAGATACCATCTCTAGGTTGTATATCCATGATGTGACCAGAAGGGTAATATCTTGCTTTCAACAGCTTTGCACAGAGCGACTCCGGATTCTGGATGAGCCTCCAAATCTTCCTAGACAGCAGCGCAACATTAAAACCGTGCATGTCCCGGAAGCCTAAACCTCCCTGGGCCTTTGGCATCGTCAGTTTTTGCCACCCAATCCAATGGGTGGTATGCTCCTTGTCCTGTTGGCTCCACCAGTAGTTCCCGATGAGCGAGCTGAGTTCCTCACAGAAGGAATTTGTAAGGTAGAAGCATGACATCACAAACGTAGGGATAGCTTGAGCAACTATCGTGACGAGGGCTTCTTTTCCCGACTTGGCAATCAACTTTTCCTTCCACCCGTATACTCTTCCTGCCATTGCCCCTTTGACAAAAGCAAAGGCTTTCTTCCTTGATTTCCCCACATGGATTGGCAACCCGAGATATTTCTCGTTCCATGATTCACTATGAATTTGTAGTGCATCCTTGACTACCACTTTCTTAGCAGCTTTTGTGTTCGGGCTGAACATGATGGCGGACTTCTCAATATTGATGCACTGGCCGGAACAATCCTCGTAAAGGTCAAGAATTTCACGCAGTGTTTGAGCTTCTTCCTGTCGGGCTTTAAGCAGCAACATTGAATCATCCGCGAACAGCAGGTGCGAGACGAGAGGGGCGCGCAGACAGATTTTAATGCCGCTGATTCTGCCGGCTGCTTCCGCGTCATGCAGTAGGGTGGACAAACCTTCGACGCAGATGACGAATAAGTACGGCGATGATGGATCCCCCTATCGTAGCCCACGAGAGGGAGTGAACTGATCGGTAAGCCCCCCATTCAGTTTAATCTGATATCGCACCATGGTGATGCAGTGCATGACCAAATCAATCCATCTGGCACCAAAGCCGAGTTTAATGAGCATGGCTCGCAGGAAATCCCATTCAACTCGATCGTAAGCTTTACTCATGTCCGCCTTCACTGCTGCTACCCCTTCAGCCCCTTTTTTCTTGTTCAGCAAGAAATGAGACATTTCATATGCTATGAGGACGTTGTCCGTGATCAGCCGACCGGGGACGAATGCACTTTGGTTGTCAGAAATTATGTCCGGGAGGATTAGCTTGAGGCGGTTTGCGATCACCTTTGACACCAGTTTGTATATTACGTTGCACAAGCTGATCGGTCGTAGGTCTTTGATTCTGGTAGGGCTCCTCCCTTTCGGAATTAGGACTAGGACGGTGTCGTTCCACCCTTCCGGCATCGGGCCCCCATTGAGGACAGAAAGCATCTCCTCCACAACCTTATCGCCCATGAAATGCCAATGTTTTTTGTAGACGATCGATGGCATGCCGTCCGGGCCGGGCGCTTTCAAGTCACCGATATGATCAAGGGCCGCCTCCTCTCGTGTCACCTCCTCTCGTGTCACCTCCTCTCGTGTCACCTCCGCTTCCAAGATGGCCCTCATTGCACTGGTCACACGGGGTTGAACTTTATTGATAAGCTCGGCCATGCGGTTGCATCCAGTGGAGGAGAATAGATCCTGAAGAAAAGAACATACATAATTATTTAGTTCCTCCCCTTCCTTCACCTCCGACCCGTCCTCCTTCCTCAGCATTTTCACCCTGTTCGCCTTTCTTCTCGCCGACGCTATAGCCATGAAATAGCGTGTGCATTTGTTGCCATCCTTGAGTCACGAGACGTGTGATCGCTGCTTTGCCTTGATATTTTTCTTTACCTCCAGCTCCTCAACTACACACCTCCACCTAGCTTCCTCACGTATTTTCTCCTCTGACACCGGAGCACACATACATCCTTCCAGAGCCTTACGGGCCTTCTCTAGTCGTTCCTCTACCTCGCCAGCCACCTCCTTGCTCCACCTCGTCATGCGTCCTGCCACACAGCGTAGGGCAGTAGCCACATCCCCCCTCCCCTCCAAACATCCTTCCTCCCAGCCTCCCTGCACCTCAACGCTGCAACCATCCTCCTGTAGCCACCATGCCTCGAAACGGAAGCCCCGATCACCCCCCTTCATTCTCCTATTTTCTCCTTTCGTGCACACAATCACTGGTCGGTGGTTTGAGTGTCGTGGGGCTCCATTAAGGACAGTAAACTCCGGGAACCATTCACACCATTTGGAATTTGCCGTGGCGCGGTCCAAAATCGTGTATTTCCTTTAGTAAGGGCTGTCAAATACTCTCAAATGAATGGAGGGTGCTAATCAAAGGGTTAAGAATGTCCCTCCGAATTATAGCCCACTTCGTGGGTCATGGACTGCTACTTCACGTGGTGTAGTCTGATGAAAGCAATTTGCTACAGTGCTGGATTATCTTTCGAGCAATAAACAAATAAGGAAATGAGGCGACAGCGGTCGGAGCGGGTCCGCTGCACCTGCACGTGCCTGCTGCCGCTACCGCCAAGCGCTTTGTAGAAGACACACCGAAAGCCATCACATGCCGAGCGAATTCATCATTCCCTCGGCCTGTGACTCCATTCAGATCGATCCCAGTCCACAGAGACACCAATGGCGTCCGTGAAGCTCGCCGCCGCGCTCGCTCTTGTCGCCGTGTGCGCCGCGCTCGCGGCGACGCCGGCCACGGCGTACCCGCCGCCCGAGAGCTGCGCGACGCAGGGCAGCTACTTCATCAACTGCCTTCGCCGCGGGTTCGGCGAGAGGTGCTGCGCCATGGTGGAGAACCCCAGGTGCTTCTGCCAGGTGGAGCGGGAGGCCGAGATCCGGTGCGTGCCCGGGCGGAGCTGCCCGAGCCGTGGTGGCATTGCCAAGGTCGTCAAGATCGCCGAGATGCACCTCTCCTGCATGAGGAACCTCAAGTGCAAGCGTGCCTAAGTTTCGCTGCTTGCTTCATTTTTGTATGTTTTCTCTGCTTTCTCGCGATGTGCTGGTCGTGTTGACGTGACTATGTGTGGTTTGTTTTGTTTGGGTCGGCGGTAGCTGTGGTACTCTTTGTCTTTGGATGCTCTTCATCCGCTCCATCTTAGGAAAAGGTGGTATGATTGTATCAAGTGTGTTGTTCTAGGTGATGAATCTGTGTTAGATTGTTGTGGGTCAGTTTGTCGTTCACAGTGTCTTCAAAATATGTCTTTTTTTTGGTATGAATTGTGTGCGCAGTTAACTGATCTGTACTATGAGTGTCCGATCTGTGATTTAAATCACGCATGTAACTGATATGTACTATGAGTGTCATTCTGTATGCTTATGAGTATCATTCCATATACTTGTACACTTCTTGCCCCCCTTGGGTGAGACAGCAAAAGAGATCTATACTGTGAGCATCATCCTATATACTTACGAGTAGCATTCCATATACTTGTACACTTCATGCCCCCCATTAGGAAGAAATCATACCATGAGCATCATTCTATATACTTAGAGCATCTTTAGCAGTCTCCTAAACCATATATTTTCATAAAACATATCCTATATACTTAAAAGAGTCAGCCCCACTAACTTATTTATCTCGACATTCAAGTATGTCACATCTTCATATAATTATGGATAAGATAGGACCCACCTCAACATGCAACATGCAAGGGTGCACTGAAAAAGATTCACCACCACATGCAACTGTGCATTGAAAAAGATTCACCACCACGTGCAACTATACATGAGAAAATATTTTTCATTCTATTATTCTACTTATATTCCAACAAATATTTTACAACTATATACATAATCAAATATAATAAGCTTTATGTATTTTTCATTTTGATTCACATGTTATTAATCTAAATATTTACATTCCACACAATAAAATCTCATCGAAATATATTATAAGCGGTTCTCACAGCAATGCGCAGGCTTAGTTTGAGGGATTAAGGACTATTTAGGAGATTATTACTCAAACCGTCTTTCACAAAATTATAAGGAAAACTCGGCTAAGGAAAACTCGCCTAAAACGCAGTCGTTCCGCCTACTTTGACTCCAACCACAACAAGTCGCAGCCTCGCCGGAACGAAATTGGTATCGCTGGGGAAGACGAAATTAGCATCGCTGTGGAAGAGCGCCTACACGTCGTGGACGTCGTCCAGGGTGAGCTCCACCTTGCGGTGCATGGCTTGGGGCTCAGGTGCATGGCTTACCGATCTCATGTGTGTGTGGCCATTGACTCGAGGTCCATGACGCCATTGAGGTTGTGGAGGACGGCCCATCGCTCATAGGCTGGCTCGAGGTCGCTTGTACAAACTGAAATTTGGTCGACCGAGGTGTCATATCTTGTGGGCGTGTTGTAACGGTTTTCAGCCGGATTTCTGCAAATTAACAGGGCAACTCTTTTCTACTTTTTTTAATGAATCGGAGTTTTAAGGGAAACGACTTCGGAAGAAAAATTATGCTGCTCTGACTGTTGAGAGGTAAATGTTTCACTGAATTTTGCTGCTACTAGTGAATGTTGTGTTGAATATAACACATTTGCGATTTTCAAACGAGCTTATGTAAAAACACACCCTGCGAACATCTCGAGGCGCTTGGCCTTCCTCACTGGCGCAGCCTGGGTGCTCGATAAATTGAATGAACAAATGTCAATTTTAGGGGATTAAGTTCTACAGGATCTGCTAGATAAGCAAACATCATTTCCCTAAATATTTTTTTAGGGAAATGGGACAGGGATAATATTTTGCACTTTTAGGATATGGGACCTACTACAGATACTCTTATAGTACATTTCAGAGAACGGAAACCAAATCGAGTCCTTGTAGCAAGGATGACAATGGCCACTGAGGACTACATGTGGCGCTTAAGCCTGACGGGAAGGCAAGAAAAGGGATGGACACAATGAAGCGATTGATGTGGGTGAAATTGGCATTATCACTAGGGGCGTCTGTGGAGACGAAGGGCGGGCAATTGGGGGAGGTGAGGCATCGCTTGATCGATAAACATAGGAGGGTGAGGACGAATGAACGCAAGTTGAGAGGAGATCATGCAGGGGTGCACGGAGTTGACATACGGAGGGGAGCGGGGACATCCATGACAGTGGCAGGGCTAATGCGGGCATCGCAACGAGGGCAAACCATAAGATGCTCGGGAGGGTGAAAGCTATTGGAGTGCGGTGGTGTAGATCGATAGAGATGGGGAGGAGAAGGGGAAGCATGGTGCTAAGATAAAGTAAGAGAGTGAGGTGGAACATTTTCGTCGCCTCAAGCCTAGCACTCTTTGAATTGGGTGGGGGGGTGGGGGGGGGGGGGTTATCGTAGAGTGGAACCAGTGACAATGAGAGAACCACTTCACTCTATCCAGGTCTAGGTCACTGACAATCTAGTTGCCACAAATGCGTCTCACCGGGAAGCATCGAGTGTGTGTCCCTTAAGCATGGCATCACTACTAGGGAAAAGCCTAGCAGTAGCGCGGGTTATAGATATAGCAGTAGCGCGGGGTCCCGCGCTACTGATACGGCGCTACAGCTAACCTGTAGCAGCAACGTGAAGGAAATATGCCCTAGAGGCAATAATAAAGTTGTTATTTATATTTACTTATATCATGATAAATGTTTATTATTCATGCTAGAATTGTATTAATCGGAAACTTAGTACATGTGTGAATACATAGACAAACAGAGTGTCACTAGTTTGCCTCTACTTGACTAGCTCGTTGAATCAATGATGGTTATGTTTCCTAACCATAGACATGAGTTGTCATTTGATTAACGGGATCACATCATTAGAGAATGATGTGATTGACTTGACCCATCCGTTAGCTTAGCACGATGATCGTTTAGTTTGTTGCTATTGCTTTCTCCATAACTATACATGTTCCTATGACTATGAGATCATGCATCTCCCGAATACCGGGGAACACATTGTGTGCTACCAAACGTCACAACGTAACTGGGTGGTTATAAAGGTGCTCTATAGGTGTCTCCGATGGTATTTGTTGAGTTGGCATGGATCAAGATTAGGATTTGTCACTCCGATTGTCGGAGAGGTATCTCTGGGCCCTCTCGGTAATGTACATCACAATAAACCTTGCAACCAATGTAGCTAATGAGTTGGTTACGGGATGTAGCATTACAGAACGAGTAAAGAGACTTGCCGGTAACGAGATTGAACTAGGTATTGAGATACCGACGATCGAATCTCGGGCAAGTAACATACGGATGACAAAGGGAATAACGTATGTTGTTATGCGGTTTGACCGATAAAGATCTTCATAGAATATGTAGGAACCAATATGAGCATCCAGGTTCCACTATGGTTATTGACTGGAGATGAGTCTCGGTCATGTCTACATAGTTCTCAAACCCGTAGGGTCCGCAGGCTTAACATTCGGTGATGATCGGTATTATGAGTTTATGTGTTTTGATGTACCGAAGGTAGTTCGGAGTCCCAGATTTGATCACGGACATGAAGAGGAGTCTCGAAATGGTAAAGACGTAAAGATCAATATATTGAAAGCCTATGTTTGGACATCGGAATGGTTTCGGGTGAAAACGGGAGTATACCGGAGCTCCGGGAGGTTACCGGAACCCCCCGGGAGGTATATGGGCCTTATTGGGCCTTAGTGGGAGAGAGGGGAAAGGAGCAAAGGAGCCCCCCCCCCCCAATCCCAATCCGAATTGGGAGGCCCCCCCTTTCCTTCCTTCTCTCCTAAATCCAACAAGGCAAGGGGGGAATCCTACTCCCGGTGGGAGTAGGACTCCCCTTGGGGCACGCCTAGGAGGCCGGCCCCCTCCCCCTCCTCCACTCCTTTATATACGGGGGAGGGAGGCACCCCATGGACACACAGGTTGAACATTGATCTTTTAGTTGTGTGCGGTGCCCCCCTCCACCATAATCCACCTCGGTAATATCGTAGCGGTGCTTAGGCGAAGCCCTGTTCCGGTAGCAACATCATCACCGTCATCACGCCGTCGTGTTGACGAAACTCTCCCTCGAAGCTCTACTGGATCGTGAGTTCGCGGGACGTCACCGAGCCGAACGTGTGCAGATCGCGGAGGTGCCATACCTTCATGCTAGATCAGTCGATCGTGAAGACGTACGACTACATCAACCGCGTTGTCATAACACTTCCGCTTACGGTCTATGAGGGTACATAGACGATACTCTCCCCTCTCGTTGCTGTGCATCACCATGATCTTGCGTGTGCGTAGGAATTTTTTTGAAATTACTGCGTTCCTCGACAGTGGCATCCGAGCCAGGTCTATGCGTAGATGTTATATGCACAAGTAGAACACAAAGGAGTTGTGGGCGTGGGTATATACATATTTATTGGCGTCACTAGTTGATTCTTGATTCGGCGGTATTGTTGGATGAAGCGGCTCAGACCGACATTACGCATACGCTTACGCGAGACTGGTTCTACCGACGTGCTTCACACACAGGTGGCTAGTGGGTGTCTGTTTCTCCAATTTTAGTTGAATCAGATTCAATGAACAGGGTTCTTTCTATAGATCAAAAAGCAATCACTATACCGCGTTATGATTTTTTGATGCGTAGGTAAGAACGGTTCTTGCTAAGCCCGTAGCAGGCACATAAAACTTGCAACAACAAAGTAGAGGACGTCTAACTTGTTTTTGCAGGGCATGTTGTGATGTGATATGGTCAAGACATGATGAGATATAAATTGTTGTATGAGATGATCATGTTTTGTTAAAGTTATCGAAAACTGGCAGGAGCCTTATGGTTGTCTCTTTATTTCATAAGATGCCAACGCCGTATAATTGCTTTACTTTATCGTTGTGCGATAGCAATAGTTGCAAAAGCAATAGTTGATGACACGTTGATAGAGATCATGATGATGGAGATCATGGTGTCATGCCAGCAACGATAGAGATCATGACGGTGTTTTAGAGATGGAGATCAAAGGCACAAGATGATGATGGCCGTATCATGTCACATATTTTGATTGCATGTGATGTTTATCCTTTATGTATCTTATTTTGCTTAGTTCGGCAGTAGCATTATAAGATGATCTCTCACTAAATTTCAAGGTATAAGTGTTCTCCCTGAGTATGCACCGTTGTGACAGTTCGTCGTGCCGAGACACCACGTGATGATCGGGTGTGATAAGCTCTACGTTCACATACAACGGGTGCAAACCAGTTTTGCACACGCGGAATACTCGGGTTAAACTTGACGAGCCTAGCATATGCAGATATGGCCTCGGAACACTGGAGACCGAAAGGTCGAGCGTGAATCATATAGTAGATATGATCAACATAGTGATGTTCACCATGGAAAACTACTCCATCTCACGTGATGATCGGACATGTTTTAGTTGATTTGGATCACGTGATTATTTAGATGACTAGAGGGATGTCTATCTAAGTGGGAGTTGTTAAGTAATATGATGAATTGAACTTTAATTTATCATCAACTTAGTCCTGATAGTATTTGCATAACTATGTTCTAGATCAATAGCTTGCGCTGTAGCTCCCCGTTTATTTTTTGATATGTTCCTAGAGAAAAACTATGTTGAATAATGATAGTAGCAATGATGTGGACTAGATCCGTGATCTGAGGATTATCCTCATTGCTGCAAAAAAGAATTATGACCTTGATGCACCGCTAGGTGACGGACCTATTGTAGGAGCAGAGGCAAACGTTATGAACATTTGACAAAGCTCGGTATGATGACTACTTAACAGTTTAGTGCACCATACTTTACGGCTTAGAACCGGGACTTTAAAAATGTTTTTGAACGCCACGGAGCATATAAGATGTTCTAAGAGTTGAAGTTGGTATTTCATACTCATCCCCGTGTCGAGAGGTAGGAGACCTCTGACAGTACTTTGCCTACAAGATGGAGGAGAATAGCTCAACCAGTGAGCATGTGCTTAGATTGTCTGGGTACTACAATTGCTTGAATAAAGTGGGAGTTAATCTTCTAGATAAGATAGTAATTGACAAAGTTCTCTAGTCACTATCACCAAGTCACTGGAACTTCGTGATAAACTATAATATGCAAGGGATGACGAAAATGATTCCCGAGCTCTTCGTGATGCTGAAATCGACGAAGGTAGAAATTAAGAAAAGCATCAAAAGTTGATGGTTGACAAGACCACTAGTTTAAAGTAAAAGGGCAAGGGAAAGAAAGAGGAACTTCAAAGAAGAATAGCAAGCAAGTTGATGCTCCCATGAAGAAGCCCAAAGCTAGACCATAGCCTGAAACTGAGTGCTTCTACTTCAAAGGAAATGGTCACTCAAAGTGGAACTGCCCTAGATACTTGGCGGATAAGAAGGATGGCAAAGTGAACAAAAGTATATTTGATATACATGTTATTGATGTGTACTTTACTAGTGTTTATAGAAACCCCTCAGTATTTGATACTGGTTCAGTTGCTAAGAGCAGTAACTCGAAACGGGAGTTGCGAAATAAATAGAGACTAGTTAAGGGCGAGGTGATGATGTAAGTTGGAAGTGATTCCAAGGTTTATAAGATCACCACCATCGCACACTCCCTTTACCTTCAAGATTAGTGTTGAACCTAAAATAAATGTTATTTGGTGTTTGCGTTGAGCATAAATATGATTGGATCATGTTTATTGCAATACGGTTATTCATTTAAGTCAAAGAATAATTATCGTTCTATTTACATGAATAAAACCTTCTATGGTCATACACTCAATATAAATGGTTTATTGAATCTCGATCATAGTGATACACATACTCCTAATATTGAAGCCAAAAAGATGCAAAGTTAATAATGATAGTGCAACTTATATGTGGCACTGTCGTTTAGGTCATATTGGTGTAAAGCGCGTGAAGAAACTCCATGCTGATGGATTTTGGAATCACTTGATGCTTGCGAACCATGCCTCATGGGCAAGATGACTAAGGCTCCGTTCTCCGGAACAATGGAGTGAGCAACAGACTTCTTGGAAATAATGCATACTGATGTGTGCGGTCCAATGAGTGTTGAGGCTCGCGGCGGGTATCATTATTTTCTGACCTTTACAGATGATTTGAGCAGATATGGGTATATCCACTTGATGAAACATAAGTCTGAAACATTTGAAAAGTTCAAAGAATTTCAGAGTAAAGTGGAAAATCATTGTAACAAGAAAATAAAGTTTCTACGATCTGATCACGGAAACAAATATTTGAGTTACGACTTTGGTCTTCATTTGAAACAATGTAGAATAGTTTCGCAACTCACGCCACCTGGAACACCACAGCATAATGGTGTGTCCGAACATCGTAATCGTACTTTATTGGATATGGTGCGATCTATTATGTCTCTTACCGATTTACCACTATCATTTTGGGGTTATGCATTAGAGACAACTGCATTCATATTAAATAGGGCACCATCTAAATCTGTTGAGACGACACCGTATGAACTACGGTTTGGCATGAAACCAAAGCTGTCATTTCTTAAATTTTGGGGTTGCGATGCTTATGTGAAAAGGTTTCAAACTGATAAGCTCGAACCCAAATCAGAGAAGTGCGTCTTCATAGGATACCCAAAAGAAATTGTTGGGTACACCTTCTATCACAGATCCGAAGGCAAGATATTTTCTTGCTAAGAATGGATCCTTTCTAGAGAAGGAGTTTCTCTCGAAAGAAGTGAGTGGGAGGAAAGTAGAACTTGATGAGGTAATTGTACCTTCTCCTAAATTGGAAAGTAATTAATCACATAAATCAGTTCCAGTGATTCCTACACCAATTAGTGAGGAAGCTAATGCTGGTGATAATGAAACTTCAGATCAAGTTACTACCGAACCTCGTAGATCAACCAGAGTACGGTCCGCACCAGAGTGGTACGGCAATCCTGTTCTGGAAGTAATGTTACTAGACCATGACGAACCTACAAACTATCAGGAAGCGATGATGAGCCCTGATTCCGTGAAATGGCATGAGGCCATGCAATCTGAGATGGGATCCATGTATGAGAACAAAGTATGGACTTTGATTGACTTGCCCGATGATCGGTGAGCCATAGAGAATAAATGGATCTTCAAGAGGAAGATGGATGCTGATGGTAGTGTCACTATCTACAAAGCTTGACTAGTCACAAAAGGTTTTCGACAAGTTCAAGGTGTTGACTACGATGAGATTTTCTCACTCATAGCGATGCTCAAGTCTGTCCGAATCATGTTAGCAATTGCCACATTTTATGAAATCTGGTAAATGGATGTCAAAACTGCGTTCCTTAATGGATTTCTTAAAGAAGAGTTGTATATGATGCAACCATAAGGTTTCGTCGATCCTAAAGGTGCTAACAGAGTGAGCAAGCTCCAATGATCCATCTATGGACTGGTGCAAGCATCTCGGAGCTGGAATATATGCTTTGATAAAGTCATCAAAGCATATGGTTTTATACAGACTGGCGGTGAAGCCTGTATTTACAAGAAAGTGAGTGGGAGCACTACAGCATTTTTGAGAAGTATATGTGAATGGCATATTGTTGATCGGAAATAATTAGAATTTTATGGAAATCATAAAGGAATGTTTGAAAGGAGTTTTTCAAAGAAAGACCTCGGTGAAGCTACTTACATATTGAGCATTAAGATCTATACAGATAGATCAAGACACTTGATATATTTTCAATGAGTACATACCTTGACAAGATTTTGAAGTAGTTCAAAATGGAACAGTCAAAGAAGGAGTTCTTGCCTGTGTTGCAGGGTGTGAAGTTGAGTAAAGACTCAAAACCCGACCACGACAGAAAATAGAAAGAGAATGAGAAGTCATTCCCTATGCCTCAGTCATAGGTTCTACAAAGTATGCTATGCTGTGTACCAGACCTATTGTGTACCTCACCATAAGTTTGGCAAGAGGGTACAATAGTGATCCAGGAGTGGATCACTAGGCAGAGGTCAAAAATATCCTTAGTGGAATAAGGAAATGTTTATCGATTATGGAGGTGACAAAGAGTTCGTCGTAAAGAGTTACGTCGATGCAAGCTTTGACACCGATCTGGATGACTCTAAGTCCCGACCTAGATACATATTGAAAGTGGGAGCAATTATCTAGAGTAGCTCCGTGCAAAGCATTGTAGACATAGAAAATTTGCAAAATACATACGGCTCTGAATGTGGCAGACCCGTTGACTAAATTTCTCTCACAAGCAAAACATGATCACTCTTTGGGTGTTAATCACATAGTGATGTGAAATAGATTATTCACTCTAGTAAACCGTTTGGGTGTTATTCACATGGAGATTTGAACTAATCATATAAAGATGTCAACTATTGGTGTTAAACCACATGACGATGTGAACTAGATTATTGACTCTAGTGCAAGTGGGAGACTGAAGGAAATATGCCCTAGAAGCAATAATAAAGTTGTTATTTATATTTCCTTATATCATGATAAATGTTTATTATTCATGCTAGAATTGTATTAACCGGAAACTTAGTACATGTGTGAATACATAGACAAACAGGGTGTCACTAGTTTGCCTCTACTTGATTAGCTCATTGAATCAATGCTTGTTATGTTTGCTAACCATAGACATGAGTTGTCATTTGATTAACGGGATCACATCATTAGAGAATGATGTGATTGACTTGACCCATCAGTTAGCTTAGCACGATGATCGTTTATTTTGTTGCTATTGCTTTCTCCATAACTATACATGATCATATGACTATGAGATCATGCAACTCCCGAATACCAGAGGAACACTTTGTGTGCTACCAAACGTCACAATGTAACTGGGTGATTATAAAGGTGCTCTATAGGTGTCTCCGTTGGTGTTTGTTGCGTTGGCATAGATCAAGATTAGGATTTGTCACTCCGATTGTCGGAGAGGTATCTCTGGTCCCTCTCGGTAATGTACATCACAATAAGCCTTGCAAGCAATGTAGCTAATGAGTTAGTCACAGGATGTAGCATTACGGAATGAGTAAAGAGACTTGTCAATAACGAGATTGAACTAGGCATTAAGATACCGACGATCGAATCTCAGGCAAGTAACATACCGATGACAAAGGGAATAACGTATGTTGTTATGCGGTTTGACTAATAAAGATCTTCGTACAATATGTAGGAACCAATATGAGCATCCAGGTTCCGCTACTGGTTATTAACCAAAGATGAGTCTCGGTCATGTCTACATTGTTCTTGAACCCGTAGGGTCCGCACGCTTAACGTTCGGTGACGATCGGTATTACGAGTTTATGTGTTTTGATGTACCGAATGTAGTTTGGAGTCCCGGATTTTATCACAGACATGATGAGGAGTCTCAAAATGGTCGAGGCGTAAAGATCGATATATTGGAAGCCTATGTTTGGACATCGGAATGGTTCCGGGTGAAAACGGGAGTATACCGGAGCACCGGGAGGTTACCGGAACCCCCCGGGAGCTATATGGGCCTTATTGGGCCTTAGTGGGAGAGAGGGGAAAGGAGCAAAGGAGGGGCGTGCCCCCCAAGCCCAATCCGAATTGGGAGGGGGCCTGACCCTCCTTTCCTTCCTCCTCCCTCCTCCTTCCTTCTCTCCTAAATCCAACAAGGCAAGGGGGGAATCCTACTGCCAGTGGGAGTAGGACTCCCCTTGGGGCAAGCCTAGGAGGCCGGCCCCCTCCCCCTCCTCCACTCCTTTATATACGGGGGAGGGGGGCACCCCATGGACACACATGTTGATCATTGATCTTTTAGCCATGTGCGGTGCCCCCCTCCACCATAATCCACCTCGGTAATATCGTAGCAGTGCTTAGGCGAAGCCCTGTTCTGGTAGCAACATCATCACCGTCATCACGCCGTCGTGTTGACGAAACTCTCCCTAGAAGCTCTACTAGATCGTGAGTTCGCGGGACGTCACCGAGCCGAACGTGTGCAGATCGTGGAGGTGTCGTACCTTCGGTGCTAGATCGGTCGATCGTGAAGACGTACGACTACATCAACCGCGTTGTCATAACGCTTCCGCTTACAGTCTACGAGGGTACATAGACGATACTCTCCCCTCATTACTATGCATCACCATGATCTTGCTTGTGCGTAGGATTTTTTTTTGAAATTACTGCGTTCCTCGACAGAGCGCGTGTCTGCCCGCGCTACTGTTATACAAGCGTAGCAGTAGTGAGCGGTATGGAAGCGCGCTACTACTAATAGCTCTAGCGCTATTTATTAGACTGCGCTACTGCTAGTGGCACGCTGCTGCTAAATTTTCTTCACTCGCTACTGCTAATTTTATTTGTTTTTGTTTTTTCTGTATATTTGTCTTGTATTTGAATAGGCTTTATACAAGAATCTTTAGCATATCATACAC
Organism: Triticum aestivum; assembly: GCF_018294505.1. Taxonomy (NCBI): domain Eukaryota; kingdom Viridiplantae; phylum Streptophyta; class Magnoliopsida; order Poales; family Poaceae; genus Triticum; species Triticum aestivum. Next base: position 464,870,214 of record NC_057794.1, read on the forward strand.
ATACAAATGTAACCATAGCATCAAATCATGTCATCATCATAATCATCATCCAACACAAAGTGGTCTCTCGTCATCATCTTGAAAATAGCGATACAAGTCTCGATTACTTGCAACTACATCGTCATCCATCTAAACAATGATATACGAAAGAAGAGCTATCACTATGAGTGAGAGCGAAACTATGTTGTACATGAGTTCGTATCCCTCTCTCGCATTAGCGTGAACCTAAACTAACTACTGGCTGTTGCTTGGAAGCTGAAAACTGGTACACCTGTTGCACTTCTTCATCATCGATGATTTATGCACCTGCATCGTCACATGAGTCGATGCTATGCAACATACATAGTTGAGCAACAGAAAGAGACAGACTTGGCAAAAATAGAAGCAACATATCATAAGCATAAATAACAAAGTTCATCGTACCCAAAATGCCCTAACCAGAGTGATCTTCGCTAGTTGAGGAGGGCGGTTTAATTACATCACAAATAAAGTTTCATCATGCATAACTCAAAGGTTCGTCATTCAGAATGTATGGACTAAACAGACACATTGTCATATATCGACAATCACTCCAACATGTCGTTCCATCCATCCAAGTCAGGAGATAGTCCCCGAGCTTAGTGAAAAGCTTCAGGTCGAGACACTGAGCGCCTACGCCTGTTCGGACTTCTTCCCGCGACATTTTCCCTTCCTCATATAATAGACCTGTTTTGTCGAGGACCTCCTTCATGATGACTTGGGCAAGTTCATGCTGGATGTGATAGAACTCGGCTTGAAGTCAATGATCCGGGATATCTCCTATGTTCTTTGCCCATTGCAGAATATGGGCATCGCCGGATTTAGGTGACATGTGAAGGTCCTGATGATCCTGTCTGTACTCCAGCATGTGGTGTAGGACATAGAATCCATCACTAAGAGAATCACTCGGTTGCTGGATGCAGCAGAAGTCGGTCTTATGGCCGAAGGCCGGCCTGTCGTCCCTTTTCTGCTTGTCCTTGACCTCTCCACCCCGTACGCTGTAGTAAAACATAGCACAGTCGAGAACAGTCTTGATGTGGGTGTAATCCTTTTTGTTCATGTTCTTTGACAAGTCCAAGTAAAGAGCGTGGGAGTGCCGGGGGTAAAGGATGATGAGGATGGTGCGCCCACCGCTACGCAAAATAAGTACACCTCAAATTAATTAGCCTCCACCGTGCAAATGAAGATTGAAATCGAAGGAAGTATATCTGCGCGGATGACTTACAGGGGATGATAAGGAACGAGAATCGCCTCCTTGTCCTTATTAGCGACCATGAAATCGATGATGCAGTCCCTCGCGTATTCACGGTGCTCTGCGCAGACTGCCAAGAAGCCCTCGTGCATGTAGTACGGGTCAGAGACACACATATAAGGTATCTGCTCAAACCCGATGATGTAGTTCATGTACAAGGCATAAAGGCGGACAAACATAAATCCAGCTTCTTCAAGTGAAACATGTCGAAGATGTAATCGAATCGAAGGAAGAACTTGTCCGTGGGGCATGAGTGGATGTACGAGCTTTGCCGCGGCACGTTAACCACATAGAGTCGGTATCCTGGATTTTCCAAGGCGATGAGGCTTTTCTCTCTCCGGAGCACATCCTCATGAAGTCCCCTTAGATTGCCGTGTGTGGCCTCTAACACTGCCTTAGGTAGGAATGGTTCACTGGCGACATGCCATTTTGCCGCACCGGGGATAGGTATACGGTCTTTAACCCGAGGCTGCTGAGGCGGCTGGATCATAGAAGCAACTTTGTTGCCTTTCCTCCGTCTCTTACTATACTTCTTTCATACTGGAAGTTCGTCTATAATATGTTCAACCTCCGGAGGCGGCAATTCATGCACCGACTCATGACGCTCAAACCCCGAGTACTCATCATAGGCGCAAGTATTGAGATATTGTTCAGTGTTATCGTCATCCTCATCCTCATCTATGCCGATGTGATCAGCGACTAATGGAGCCTCTTCCTCACCCCGTCCGCTATCACCCAGCAGGACAGCCGACGCTAATTGGGTAGGTGGGGTGTTGATGTTCATACCTTGCTGAGGCTGCGTGCTCGTGGGTGTGCTCCCGGCCGCCTCCAAACAAAGCAGACTCTTTGGCCACAATAGGACGCACCCATAGCAACCAACATGCCGCCGCGGGGTCTCGTCGTCATCCCCCTAGTACCGGAGGAGCCAAATTCTTGTGGCCCAGTTTGACACTGACCACGGAAACCTTGAAGACGTTAGGGGGGATCGGGCGGCTATGGAACAATGGTTCCTTCGGCTTCATTATCGTCGCCTTCCCCACGTCCACCTTTTGGTCGTCGATGGTGTACAATATGGTGCACGGGGTTACGTCGGCCTGAAAAGACATGTCTGCGATGTGAGACATCCGAAAGGCAACGAAAATGGAAGATTATACATTTATTGAAGAGGACCGGTGTGGCAGATACCGTGAGGGCGTCGAGCTCAGCCAAAGACGTAGCACTGCCGAGCACGTCCGAGACGGAGGATGGGCTGCTATGAGTAGGTGCGAGAGCCGGTGCAGGAGCCAGTGCGGGAGCAGGTGCTGGTGCTAGTGCAACGCTAGTCGAGCTGCTCCCAAAGAAGTCGGCAAGGGGAAAGTTCGCTGCATTTTTTTTCTGGATTTTGCCTGCTCCAATTGAAAACGGCCGGAACCAAGGCACTAGACATATCTGCAATCATCTATTTTATGGCAGCTACCGCTGTTGCCACTGTCTCAACTAATTTCTTCTCAACCGCAATCTCAACCTTCTTGTCGATGTTTTCTTCAGTTAACCTCTGTCTTTCCTTTCTCTCTTCTGTGGTCTCATGGTAGTACTTCTTCCATGTGGCTCCGTCTCCGACACCGTGCACGCGTCCATACGACGGCCGAGTGTCCACCGGGAGTCATTTTAATATGTTCAACGCCCAGTTGAATGGGGTGTCCCACTTGGGCCTCGCCAACGCCTCAGACGGCGAGTCGCTTTTGGCCGCAATCCTGTGTTGCTCTCTCTGCAAAAGAAACAAGGATCGTTTACAAATATGACTAAACATGCAATCGAATTGATCGAAACTAAAATTACCAGCAGTCTCATGAACTCCGTCATGATCGGGTCCGTCTTGAAAACCTTCTTGACTAAGTCCCAATTGTGATGTGCCCTAAGGACGTCACGCTCCTATGGGATGGTGAAGTCCGCCAAGGGGTCTGGGATGCCCAGACTTTCGCATTCTGCGTCCTCCTTGGCCCATATGGACCTCTTTCCGCCGTAACCACGGCTTCCGAGGTGGTGGCGCCCCATGTTCCTCTGTTGAAGTCCCTTCATGTACTTCGACTTTTTTTGGCAGCTTCGGCCTCACAAGCCGCCTTGAATATTTCAAACCGCTCTTGCATGATTGTAGGATTATCCTTTACAATCTCGGAGTAGGGTTCCTTTTTGTTGACGATCCGATGTTTCACCCTTGTTTTCCAGGGGGCCAACGCGTCGCTAAACTTGGTCATGGCGTGTTTGTTTATCTTCTTCATTGCCGGGTCCTTATCTGGATTTTCATATTCCTTTTCATCCCGGCCCGGGAACAAGAATATCTGGTGCAGCTTCTTTAGGAGGGAGGGCCTCATATTATCTATCTTCTTTAGTTTCTCATCGTTGATGGTGGCGGTTTTCCATACGATGCAGCCTATTTGATTGCCGTAGCATGATCGCGCTTCCTCAGGCGTTGTTGGCTCAAAAATGCCGTTGTCCATCTCCGTGACCACCAGTCTAGTAGGCATGAGCTGGTTTAGGCATTGTGGCCTCTTAGCTTTTGGTTCTATATCGGCTCCGCTAGTCTCGGCGCCGGTCTCAGTCTCAGCGCCAGTCTGCATGTCGGTCTCAGTCCCCGATGCAACAAGTGGGCCCAGCAACAACATCCATTGATCATCAGCAAGGCTCAAAAATTCGTCTGTTGTCAGGTAGACATTGTCGCAATCACCAGAACCCTGTCCTTCATTGTTGCTAGCCATGTTTCCTACGATTAAATCTAGTCAATTAATCAAGCCTTAATAAAATGAATAATGACATAAAAAGGCCTATGTTTTGTAGGAACGTTGACTCCTTCCAGGTGCAGCAAATCTCGGGCACTCGATATGTCCTAGTTTGTAGCACAAGTCATGCCGAAATTCACGAAAATTTTCGGCATGACCTTTGCTAAAAAGTGGACAAATCGAGCACCTGAAATTTGCCGGAACGGAAGTGAATCAACATTCCGGCAAAACGTAGGCCACTCGGCTTCATTCCTTGGAAACAACAAAAGGCCACTTGGGCACAATCGAACCACTTCAATGAAAAGATATAACATGACAACTTCAATGAAAATATATAATCAACAATAAAAGTCTAGGAAGGGATCATCTTTAAAAATAAAATTTGCCTAAATTCTTTTCCTAGAAAAATAGTGGTCTTTTCAAAAACCAAAAACCTTTGCAAAATGATCTTACTAAACACTTCTCTGCCTAGGACACAACCCAAATTCTGTTCTAGCTATTCCTCTCTCTCTCTCTCACACACACACACACATTATTTTCTCTAACCCTTCTATGCCTAGGACAGAACCCAATTAAATTGCAAAGGAACTCCATTTCTCTAACCCTTCTGACCTAATGCTTTAAAATAAATTTTTCCTCTAACCTAGCGAACCTAGTTAACCTAGCTTGTTAACCTAACGAACCTAATTAACCTAGCTTGTTAGCCTAGTTTACCTACATAATTAAACTAGTTAACCTATCTAGTGCTCTGTCAAAGCCCTAAATAATTTTTTTCTTAACCTAGATAATTAACCTAATTAAACTAGCTAACCTAACTAGTTCTCTGTCAAAGCCCTAACTAAATTTTTGCACTAACCTAGATAATTAACCTAATTAAACTAGTTAACCTAGCTAGTTAGTATGTCTAATGTTTGTGTTATGCATGAGAGAGAGAGGAGGGGTGCCTACAGAGGATGGCTCCGGTGGTGGCGAGGGAGGCAGGGGCGTCTCCGGTGACGGTGAGGGAGGCAGTTGTGGCGAGGGAGGCAGGGGCGTCGAGGGTGGCTCCGGTGGCGCCGAGGGCGGCTCCGGTGGCGTTGGGGGTGGCTCCGGCGGCGTCGACGATGCGCGGCTCTGGTGGCTTCGGGGGCGTCGATGTCGGCAGGAAACGGCGTCGAACTTGGACGACGGCGAATTGGGGACACGGCGGCGAAGTGGGGCGAGGGATTTGGGGGAGAAGTGGTGGACGGGGGGAGGGAAACCGCTGGTTAAGTCAAACATAGCGGTAGCGCGTTACTGAAAGCGCGCTATAGCTAAGTTAGCTATAGCGTGTTTCACAAAACGCGTTACTGCTAAGCCTTTCTGCTTTTTTTCCTTTCTCATTTATTTTTCTTTAAATTTTATTTTTCCTTTCTCCTTTTTCTATTTCTTTCATTTTCATTTACTTTTCTTTTTATTTTTCAATTTATTTTCTTTTCATTAGCAGTAGCGCCTTTCTACGTAAATGCGCTGCTACAACAAACTTAGCGGTAGCGCTCTTTCTATAAGAACGCTACTACTATGTGTAGCCTACTGGCTTAGTAGTGAGAATTTTAGTCGTAGCGCATTTAACGAGAGACGTGCTACTGCTGAGTTTGTATCTGTAGCGCGTTTATCCGGGACACGCTACTGCTATTTAGCACTAGCGCCCTTTTTTAACAAGCGCTACTGCTAAAGTTCTGTGTATAAGGTTTTCCCTAGTAGTGCATAAAGACAACGAGATATCATGTATCCTATATACCTATACCTAGATTGGTGACCTTCACTAATTCATTTATGTTAACATGCAACCATGCCACCTCAACATGCAACTATTATACATGTAAAAATGAGCACCTTAACATGCAACACATTCAATATTTTAAACTGCACAATACATAGTAAGCATTTTCAATTACAGTTTTCATATTATCAATCCGAATATTCATATACAACCAAATCTCAGTAAATTTTATTACAACCAATTCCTACAGCAACATATGTGTAACGCCCACGATGCGGCTATAGCTCCCACGTGTCGAAGTACGACTTAGAGGCATAACCGCATTGTAAGCAATGTCGCAAGTGAGGTAATCTTCACAACAACCCATGTAATGAATAAGGGAAAATATATATAGTTAGCTTACACTCGCCATATCACACAAATAGCATAAATATCATTACATTCATCCAGATACACTCAGGGTCCGACTACGGAACCAAAATAAAGAACAACCCCAAATGCGACAAAGTCCCCGGTCGCCCCAACTGGGCACCACTACTGATCGTCTTGAAAGGAAACGTAGTATCGTCCTGAGTCCTCATCGAACTCCCACTTGAGCTCAGTCGAATAACCTGGAGCGGTATCATCGGTCCCTGCATCTGGTTTTGGAAGTAATCTATGAGTCACGGGGGACTCAGCAATCTCACACCCTCGCAATCAAGACTATTTAAGCTTATAGGAAGGGTAAAAATATGAAGTGGAGTTGCAGCAAGCGACTAGCATATTTGGTGGCTAACATACGCAAATAAGAGCGAGAAGAGAAGGCCATGGCACGGTCGAACAACTATGATCAAGAAGTGATCCTAGAACAACCTACGATCAAGCATAAGACGAGACCGTGTTCTCTTCCCGGACTCCGCCGAAAAGAGACCATCACGGCCACACACTCTGTTGATTCATATTTAATTAAGTTTAGTTTAAGGTTTTCTACAACCGGACATTAACAAATTCCCATCTATCCATAACCGTGGGCACGGCTTTCGAAAGTTCAAATCCCTGCAGGGGTGTCCCAACTTAGCCCATCACAAGCTCTCACGGTCAAGGAAGGATATTCCTTCTCCCAAGACAATCCGATCAGACTCGGAATCCCGGTCACAAGACATCTCGACAATGGTAAAACAAGTCCAGCAAGACCACCCGCTGTGCTGACAAATCCCGACAGGAGCTGCACATATCTCGTTCTCAGGGCACACCGATGAACACTACGTACAACTAAAACCAACCCTCGGGTTCCCCAAGGTGGCGCTGCAAGTGGCTCTGTTTTGGACCAACACTCAGAGGAGCACTGGCCTGTGGGTTTAAATAAAGATGACCCTTGAGTCCGTGGAACCCAAGGGAAAAAGAGGCTAGGTGGCAAATGGTAAAACCAAGGTTGGGCCTTACTGGAGGAGTTTTATTCAAGGTGAACTATCAAGGGGTTCCCATTATAACCCAACCGTGTAAGGAACGCAAAATTAAGGAACAAAACACCGGTATGACGGAAACTAGGGCGGCAAGAGTGGAACAAAACACCAGGCATAAAGCCGAGCCTTCCACCCTTTACCAAGTATATAGGTGCATTAAGATAGACAAAAAATAATAATGATATCCCAACAATAAACATGTTCCAACAAGGAACAAACTCCAATCTTCACCAGCTACTAGCAACGCTATAAGAGGGGCTGAGCAAAGCGGTAACATAGCCAAACAACGGTTTGCTAGGACAAGGTGGGTTAGAGGTTTGACATGGCAATATGGGAGGCATGATAAGCAAGTGGTAGGTATCGTAGCATAGGCATAGCAAAAGAGCGAGCATCTAGCAAGCAAAGATAGAAGTGATTTCGAGGGTATGGTCATCTTGCCTATAAAGTTCTCCGAGTTGACGTTAGCTTGATCCTCGTAAACATACTCAACGGGCTCCTCGATCACGTACTCGTCTCCCGGCTCTACCCAAGCAATAACAACAAGTAAAGGGAGACACAATCAACCACATGCAATGCACAAACAACATGATGCAAAACATGTCATGATATGCGGGATACGATATGTGATGCATATGCATGATTCAGAAAAGAAAGATTGAACCTGGCCTCAACTTGGAAAACCAAGAGTGCCACTGGAAAGAGGAGTTGATTTCAGTCGAAATCGATATAAAGATCACCGGAATCGGATGCACGGTTTGGAAATGACAAGAAAAACAAATATGGCACCGGTCTGCGATTAACAACATGAGGCCATCTAAATGCATCAAGAACAACAAGCTACTGCACCCAAACATAGCAACAAAATACATGGCAGGGATCAACTCAAGATACTTGACAAAAGATGAACACTAAGCTACGGCTAATTCACTCAATAACAAGTTCAAACAAGCATGGCAAAATGCAAAAGATATCAGGTTACAGACTTAGTGAAAATAACATCAAATCAGGAATTTAACATCAGGAAGCAATGTTTAGAGCAAGGTAACAACTTGGTACAGGAACATATCATGGCAAAGCAATACATGGCATGAAGCTACTCAAAGCATACAACAAAAGTCCCTTACTGACCATAAGCCAAAAGGGATCAGAAAATACAATGGCAACCATGCGACATAGCAATTATCGTTAACAGATTCAGACTTAGCAGAAAACTAGAACATGTCAAAACAGATATCAAGTAATGTTTACGAGCTCAAAGAAGTCACCACAAAGCAATGCATGACACACTAAGCATACACCCAGCAAGTAGACATGGCATAGAAGCTAAACATGGCAAAACAACAACATAGCATGCATGGATCAACTAAAACAACCTCGGCAAAAATGCTTAACATGTAAACATTCTGCCAGGAACATTTTATAGCAAAAGTAGAGCCCGATTGACTCAAGTTAGGGTGCTGCATAATTGCAAATAAAGGCATGGATGGATAGAGCACAACAATATCTACAAAACATCCTTACTGATCATGCTCAAAAGAGGCATAGATCACTCGGTATCAACATGAACACATGGCATAAAAATATAAACACGGCAATGACTTCCAATATTTCCAAGTTCCTGAAATCAGCAACAACAAGTAAGCTACTTTGCATGCTTGTGCTAGTCACCACAGAGATCACAAAAATACATGGCATACACCCCTATAAAGATGACATGACATACTTCAAAACTCATGTAGAGCTCAAGTTCATAGGAGGCACACATCAATCATGGCAAAAATGACAAATGTCCAATTGCTGATATGAAACCGAAACTAAGAAACTAGCACTCTTCCAACAGCATTTAGGGCATCAAGATGAGCTCAAATGAACATGATGCAATGAGATGAAATGAATTACTCGTCGAGGCGAACATTTCGATATGCTACACGCACAAATCGGAGCCACGGATGCAAAGTTACGATGCGATGAAGATAGGCAAAAAATATTAGGGTTTAGGGCAAAAAGTCAACCGAGATTTCAGATCTGGATCCGGAGCACTGTAGCAGCGCGGAAAACGAAGATGAACTCGAGCTCGCTGGAGTTCCTATTCGCCGGAGATGGGGGTCGCCGGAGTAGCGGAACTTGACGCCGGCGAGGAGGGTCGTCGAGGAGGCAGTGGCGGGCGTGGTGGTGCGGCCGTGGCGAGGAGCGGCGTCCCCGACGGGCGTGGATGGCGGCGGCGGCCTGCCGGAGCGGCGAGGCGGCGCGGGCGGTCGCCGACACCGGCGAGGGACGCGGCGACCGGCGCGGCGGGCGAGGTGGCGGCGCTCGGGCGCGCGCGAGCCGGGTGGTTGGCGGCGCTGCGCGGGCCGGGAGGGCTCTCCCCGGGCCCAGGCAGGCCGGCGCGGCCGGGGAGACCCGGCGGGACACGTGGCAGGTGCTGGTTGGCACGGAGGCGGCGGCAGACGTGTCCAGTCCGCTTCGGACGTGTCCGTTGGCGCGGGGAGCGGAATTTTAGGGTTTAGGGGGGAGAGACCCAGGATTTCGGAGGAGGGGCTATATATAGAGGTAGAGGGAGCTAGGAGGCTCCAAATTGAGCACGGTTTGCGGCCACGCGATCGTGATCGAACGGCCTCGATGATGGAGGGGGTTTAGGTGGGTTTTGGGCCATTTTGGAAGGGTGTTGGGCTGCAACACACACGAGGCCTTTTCGGTCCCTCGGTTAACCGTTGGAGTATCAAACAACGTCCAAATGGTATGAAACTTGACAGGCGGTCTACCGGTAGTAAAACAAGGCCGCATGACAAGTCTCGGTCCAATCCGAAAATGTTTAACACCCGCACACAAAAAGAGGTAGAAAGGGACACCGGAGGACATAGGAGCGCCGGAATGCAAAACAGACAACGGGGAAAATGCTCGGATGCATGAGACGAACACGTATGCAAATGCAATGCACATGATGACATGATATGAGATGCATGACAAAGACAAAAACACACGAAGACAAAAACCCGACAACGAGGAAATATCATAACTTAGTGCCGAAAACGGCAAGAGTTGGAATACAAATATGGCAGGTTACATACGGGGTGTTACAACACTCCACCACAACGAAAGGATCTCGTCCCGAGATCTAGGACTGGAAAAACTCCGGGTACTCAGAACGGAGGTGGTCCTCGCATTCCCAGGTGGCTTCACGGTCGGAATGATGTGACCACTTGACTTTCAGGAATTTAATAGACTTGTTGTGAGTCTTGCGCTTAGCTTCTTCAAGAATCGCAACTGGGTGCTCACGATAAGACAGGTCTTCTTGGAGATCAATGTCTTCGAAGTTGATGGTGCGGTAAGGAGTCTTGAAACACTTGCGGAGTTGAGACACGTGAAACACGTCGTGCACGCTTGCAAAGTTGGAGGGAAGTTCAAGTTGATAGGCGAGGTCGCCTCTTTTGCCAATGATCTTGAAAGGACCCACGTATCTAGGGGCAAGCTTCCCTTTGATACCGAAGCGACGAGTACCTTTCATTGGAGAGACACGGAGGTAGACATGGTCTCCGATCTCGAAAGCCAAGTTTTGATGCCTGCTATCATAGTAACTCTTCTGGCGCGATTGCGCGGCTTTGAGATTTTCACGAATGACTTTGCACATTTCTTCTGCCTCTGTGATCAAGTCATTGCCAAGAAGTTGGCGTTCACCAGTCTCTGACCAGTTAAGAGGAGTACGACACTTCCTGCCATAGAGAATCTCGAATGGGGCCTTGCCCGAACTCGCTTGGAAGCTGTTGTTGTAGGAGAACTCGGCATATGGAAGGCAATCTTCCCACTTCATACCGAAAGAAATGACGCAAGCCCTGAGCATATCTTCAAGAATTTGATTTACTCGCTCAACTTGGCCACTGGTTTGAGGATGAAAAGCTATGTTGAAGCGAATGTTGGTGCCCATGGCCTTCTGAAAAGAATCCCAAAACTTGGAGGTGAAGATGCTGCCACGATCTGAAGATATCAACTACGGAATGCCGTGCAGAGAGACAATCCTGAAGGTATATAGCTTTTCCAACTGAGCTGCTGTGATAGATTCTTTGATTGGAAGAAAATGAGCCACTTTGGTGAGCTTGTCGATGACAACGAAGATAGCATCATTGCCATGCTTGGACTTTGGAAATCCAGTCACGAAGTCCATCTCAGTATGGTTAAACTTCCATTCTGGAATGGCAAGAGGTTGGAGGAGACCAGCTGGTCGTTGGTGTTCTGCTTTCGCTCTTCTGCAGACATCACATTCATTCACGAACTAAGCAATCTCACGCTTCATTCGAGTCCACCAATACGACTGCTTGAGGTCCTGGTACATCTTTGTACTTCCAGGGTGAATAGAGAGGAGTGAATTGTGAGCCTCGTTCATAATGACTTTACGAAGGTCACCTTTAGGAACAACAATGCGATCCTCGAAGAATAGAGTATCCTTGTCATCAAGGCGATAGCACTTGTACTTGGGTTGACTCTTGGCAATCCCAATTTTCACCTTCTTCACCATAGCATCAAGAAGTTGAGCCTCGCAAATCTGATCTTCCAAAGTAGGAGAGACTTGGAGGTTGGCAAGAAATCCTTGAGGAACAACTTGAAGATTAAGTTTGCGGAAAGCTTCACAAAGCTCGGGTTGGTAAGGCTTGAGAATCAAACTGTTGCAGTAAGCCTTCCTGCTCAATGCGTCAGCAATTACATTGGCCTTGCCTGGAGTATATTCAATACTCGGATTATACTCTTGAATCATTTCGACCCAACGAGTCTGCCTGAGGTTGAGGTTTGGCTGAGTGAAGATGTACTTGAGACTCTTATGATCAATGAATATGTCCACTTTTCGTCCCAATAAGAGATGTCTCCATGTTAAAAGAGCATGGACAACTGCCGCCAACTCGAGGTCATGAGTGGGGTAGTTCTTTTCGTTGGGCTTCAACTGGCGAGAGGTATAGGCCACAACTTTCTTCTCTTGCATCAACACTGCACCAAGACCTTGAAGGGAAGCATCACAGAAGACCTCGAACGGTTTGGATTCATCAGGAGGAGTCGGAACTGGAGCAGTGACTAACTTCTCTTTCAGGGTGTTGAAAGCGATGTCACATTCAGGCGACCAGACGTACTTCACATGCTTCTGGAGGAGGTTGGAAAGAGGCTTCACGATCTTAGAGAAGTTCTCAACGAACCTTCGACAATAGCTTGCGAGCCCAAGGAAGCTACGGAGTTGCTTCACATTCTGAGGTGGTTCCCAATTCACAATTGCAGACACCTTCTCAGGATTAACAGCTATGCCCTTGGCGGAGATGATATGTCCAAGGTAGAGAACCTCATCGAGCCAAAACTCGCACTTTGAAAACTTCGCATATAACTAATGTTCTCTGAGTTTATCCAGCACCAATCTCAAGTGCTTGGCATGATCCTCCTTGTTCTTGGAAAAGACCAAAATGTCATCGAGGTAGACCAAGACGAAGTCATTTGTGTAGGAGTTGAAGATGAAGTTCATCATGGGAGAGAAAGTTGGTGGAGCGTTGACGAGACCGAAAGACATGACAGTGTATTCATATGAACCATAGCTTGTTCTGAATGCTGTCTTGGGGATATCTTCTTCACGAATGTGAATCTGATGATAGCCCATACGGAGATCAAGCTTGGAGAATACTTGAGCACCCTTGAGTTTTTCAAAAAGCTCATTGATGTTGGGAAGTGGGTACTTGTTCTTTATGGTGTTCTTGTTCAATGGACGATAGTCGACACAAAGTCGGTCTGTTCCATCCTTCTTCTTGACGAAAAGAACACCACAACCCCATGGAGAAGAACTTGGTCGGATGAGACCCATACGCTCTTGAATATCGAGTTGCTTCTTCAGCTCCTTCAACTCTTCAGGTCCAAGCTTGTAAGGACGTTTGCAAACAGGTTCTGTGCTAGGCTCAAGATCGATGACGAATTCAACTGGCCGGTGCGGAGGCATTCCTGGAAGCTCTTCTCGAAAGACGTCTTGATATTCGCAAACAAATGGAATCTGAGAGATGGCATCCAACTCGCCCTTCTCGTTGAGGGAAAACAGTCGGATGGTATCATCACGAGCGGTAAAGACGATTACATCCTCAGATGAATGTGTCAATTGAATCTGCCTGGCAGCACAATCAAGCTGAGCCTTGTGCTTAGAAAGCCAGTCCATTACGAGAATAAGATCAATATCCGAGTTACCAAGGACCACTGGAGAAGATAGAAACTTATAGTCGCCCAACGTGATAGTAACATCCGGGACGCAATTGTTAGAAGTCATTTGCTTGCCCGGGGACACAATCATCAACAGGAAAGGAATCTTTTCGGTCACAAACTCATGCTTGGCAACAAATGGTCTTGAAATAAAAGAAAGCGATGCACCAGTTTCAAAAAGAACTTTTGCAGGAACATCGTTAACAGAAAGGTTACCCATGATGACATCTGACGAGTCCTCTGCCTGAGCTGCGTTCATCATGTTGACCTTGGCGTGCTTGGGATTATGCTTGACCACTGCGGTACTGGCAGATCTCACGGTAGGAGGAGGAGGAAGACGCCTCTGATTGAAGCATTTGTTGGCATAGTGACCCTTCTACTGACACTTGTTGCACGTGACCTCCGAGAGCGGACGGTGATACGGAGCACTTGATCTTGGAGCATGAGACGAAGTCTTGTTCTGAAAGCCTGGGTTGGGTGGGTGGGAAGATCCATTGCCACCTTTGCTCTTCTGCTGATAAGGCTGACGGAACGGAGGAGGAGGCAACCAATACTTTTGCTGCTTAGTTACCACCTGAGTTGAGGAAGAAGGAGTTGCATCCCTGACTCGCTTCTTGGAAGCATCGCACTTTAGCTGAGCAGCCTCTTGTTTCAGTGCCATGTTGTAAAACTCATCGTACTTCTGTGGCTCGAAAAGCACGAGAGCAAGTTGAAGATCTTCTCTGAGGCCACCTCTGAACTGATAAATCATGCTCTTCTCGTCAGGGACGTCTTGCTTGGCGAAACGAGCGAGCTTCTGGAACATGATGTTATACTGGTAAACAGACAAGCTGCCTTGCTTCAGGTTGCGGAATTCCTCACGCTTGCTCTCAATAACACTCTGAGGAATGTGGTGAGCTTCGAAGTCTTGACGGAATTCATCCCAGGTAATCACACGGCCTCCTCTGGAATCTTTGTACTGTTGATACCACTCAGCAGCTTGGTCTTTAAGTTGAAACGAGGCAAACTTGACAAAGTCCTCAGGCCTGACGTTGCTGCAGTCAAAATGCTTGCAGATATCCACGAGCCAATGATCAGCGTCTGTTGCCTCAACACAGTTGCTGAAGGTCTTTGGCTGGTTAGCGAGGAACTGGTTGAGTGTAGCAAACTGATTCTGATTGTTGACATGGCCTTGGTTGCGCTCTTGCAAGAGTTGCATGATCAGCTGCGTGTTTGCATTGGTAGCGGCCATCACAGCTTGCCATGCCTCCGGAGGCGGAGGTGGTGGTGGCGGATAAGGATTCGAACACGTTGGGGGAGCCATCCTGAAGAGGGTGACATCCGTTAGCATCTTGACAGACATATATTCAAGCTGAATCAAATGGATCGAAATTGCAACATATAGTCTTAACATCCGAACAAAATGAACGAATGCATTCCAATTGAAATGGTAACACTTCCATAAATTGAGAAGCCACTTAGATAGAGGTAGAAGAATAAAACAACAAGGTACGGACAAGAACAAATACTTGGTGAGGATTACCCAATCACAAACCAAATATCCGCGGAAGAAATACTAGAGCTACAAGAATTCCCACCTATGAAACTCCCGAACCTTTCTAGTTATGCAATCAGGTGTTGGGGATACAGGGGAAGCATAATATCTCACCCAAAGCTAGCAAATCCTACATCCAGATGTATCCATCCTTCAACACATAACCAAGAAACCTTCGGAAATCATTTACCTCAACCTTCGAAAAGCATCCGTTATACGAGTTATGGCGATACTCCCGAACTCCCGCCCCAGTATTGGGTGGCGTCGAGGTTATCTCACCAACAACTACATAAAAGAGATTTTCGATGTCGGCGAAACTCAGGTATTCCAGAATTGCAACGATAAAATTGTGACGACAACACCTCGGAGCTCAACTCCCCGGGACACTGCCACAACCCCTAAATGTCAGGAGGCACCAAGAACAATGTTCTCGTCACAAAACCATCGGAACGATTTCAAGATACCCGCGTGATCCTAATTTTTTTAGTGAAATTTGAGAAGAGAAGAGTCAAAACTCTACGTCAGGATGCCTCACCAGAGCGACGAAGGGACTGAGGAGTAAAAAGAATCCTACTCCGATATATATAATCCTAAATGACTCAAAACATTTTTCTAGACTCAACAACGCCAACGATTCGATCAAGCAGGGGGCTCCTAAGGTCGGGGAAGGCTCTGATTACCAACTTGTAACGCCCACGATGCGGCTATAGCTCCCACGTGTCGAAGCACGACTTAGAGGCATAACTGCATTGTAAGCAATGTCGCAAGTGAGGTAATCTTCACAACAACCCATGTAATGAATAAGGGAAAAGATACATAGTTGGCTTACACTCGCCACGTCACACAAATAGCATAAATATCATTACATTCATCCAGATACACTCAGGGTCCGACTACGGAACCAAAATAAAGAACAACACCTAATGCGACAAAGTCCCCGATCGCCCCAACAGGGCACCACTACTGATCGTCTGGAAAGGAAACATAGTATCATCCTGAGTCCTCGTCGAACTCCCACTTGAGCTTAGTCGAATCACCTGAAGCGGTATCATCAGTCCCTGCATCTGGTTTTGGAAGTAATCTGTGAGTCACGGGGGACTCAGCAATCTCACACCCTCGCGATCAAGACTATTTCAGCTTATAGGAAGGGTAAAAATATGAGGTGGAGCTGCAGCAAGCTACTAGCATATTTGGTGGCTAACATACGCAAATGAGAGCGCGAAGAGAAGGCCAAGGCACGGTCGAACAACTATGATCAAGAAGTGATCCTAGAACAACCTACGATCAAGCATAACACGAGACCGTGTTCTCTTCCCGGACTCCGCCGAAAAGAGACCATCACAGCCACACACTCTGTTGATTCATTTTTAATTAAGTTTACTTTAAGGTTTTCTACAACCGGACATTAAAAAATTCCCATCTGCCCATAACCACGGGCACGGCTTTTGAAAGTTCAAATCCCTGCAGGGGTGTCCCAACTTAGCCCATCACAAGCTCTCACGGTCAACGAAGAATATTCCTTCTCCCAAGACAATCCGATCAGACTCGGAATCCCGGTTACAAGACATCTCTACAATGGTAAAACAAGTCCAGCAAGACCACCCGCTGTGCCGACAAATCCCGATAGGAGCTGCACATATCTCGTTCTCAGGGCACACCGGATGAACACTACGTACAACTAAAACCAACCCTCAGGTTTCCCCAAGGTGGCGCTGCAAGTGGCTCTGTTTTGGACCAACACTCAGAGGAGCACTAGCCCGGGGGTTCAAATAAAGATGACCCTTGAGTCCGCGGAACCGAAGGGAAAAAGAGGCTAGGTGGCGAATGGTAAAACCAAGGTTGGGCCTTGCTGGAGGAGTTTTATTCAAGGTGAACTGTCAAGGGGTTCCCATTATAACCCAACCGTGTAAGGAACGCAAAATCAAGGAACATAACACCGGTATGACGGAAACTAGGGCGGCAAGAGTGGAACAAAACACCAGACATAAGGCCGAGCCTTCCACCCTTTACCAAGTATATAGGTGCATTAAGATAGACAAAAAATAATAATGATATCCCAACAATAAACATGTTTCAACAAGGAACAAACTCCAATCTTCACCTGCAACTAGCAATGCTATAAGAGGGGCTGAGCAAAGCGGTAACATAGCCAAACAACGGTTTGCTAGGACAAGGTGGGTTAGAGGTTTGACATGGCAATATGGGAGGCATGATAAGCGAGTGGTAGGTATCGTAGCATAGGCATAGCAAAAGAGCGAGCATCTAGCAAGCAAAGATAGAAGTGATTTCGAGGGTATGGTCATCTTGCCTGCAAAGTTCTCCGAGTTGACGTTAGCTTGATCCTCGTAAACGTACTCAACGGGCTCCTCGATCACGTGCTCGTTTTCCGGCTCTACCCAAGCAAGAATAACAAGCAAACGGAGACACAATCAACCACATGCAATGCACAAACAACATGATGCAAAACATGTCATGATATGCGGGATGCGATATGCGATGCATATGCATGATTCGGAAAATAAAGATTGAACCTGGGCTCAACTTGGAAAACCAAGAGTGCCACTGAAAAGAGGAGTTGATTTCGGTCAAAATCGATATAAAGATCACCGGAATCGGATGCACGGTTTGGAAATGACAAGCAAACAAATATGGCACCGGTCTGCGATTAACAACATGAGGCCATCTAAATGCATCAAGAACAACAAGCTGCTGCACCCAAATATAGCAACAAAATACATGGCAGGGATCCACTCAAGATACTTGACAAAATATGAACACTGAGCTACGGCTAATTCACTCAATAACAGGTTTAAACAAGCATGGCAAAAAGGCAAAAGATATCAGGTTACAGACTTTGTGAAAATAACATCAAGTCGGGAATTTAACATCAGGAAGCAATGTTTAGAGCAAGGTAACAACATGCTACAGGAACATATCATGGCAAAACAATACATGGCATTAATCTACTCAAAGCATACAACAAAAGTCCCTTACTGACCATAAGCCAAAAGGGATCAGAAAATACAATGGCAACCATGCGAACATAGCAATTATCGTTAACAGATTTAGACTTAGCAGAAAACTGGAACATGTCAAAACAGATATCAAGTAGGCATGTTTACGAGCTCAAAGAACTCACCACAAAGCAATGCATGACACACTAAGCATACACCCAGCAAGTAGACATGGCATAGAAGCTAAACATGGCAAGAACAATAACAGAGCATGCATGGATCAACTAAAACAACCTCGGCAAAAATGCTTAACATGTAAACATTCTACCAGGAACATTTTATAGCAAAAGTAGAGCTCGATTGACTCAAGCTAGGGTGCTCCATAATTGCAAACAAAGGCATGGATGGATAGAGCACAACAATATCTACAAAACATCCTTACTGATCATGCTCAAAAGAGGCATAGATCACTCGGTATCAACATGAACACATGGCATAAAAATATAAACAGGGCAATGACTTACAATATTTCCAAGTCCCTGAAATCAGCAACAACAAGTAAGCTACTTTGCATGCTTGTGCTAGTCACCACAGAGATCACAAAAATACATGGCATACACCCCTGTAAAGATGACATGACATACTTCAAAACTCATGTAGAGCTCAAGTTCATAGGAGGCACACATCAATCATGGCAAAAATGACAAATGTCTAATTGCTGATATCAAACCGAAACTAAGAAACTAGCACTCTTCCAACAGCATTTAGGGCATCAAGATGAGCTCAAATGAACATGATGCAATGAGATGAAATGAAGTACTCGTCGAGACGAACATTTCGATATGCTACACGCACGAATCGGAGCCATGGATGCAGAGTTACGATGCGACGAAGATAGGCAAAAAATATTAGGGTTTAGGGCAAAAAGTCAACCGAGATTTCAGATCTGGATCCGGAGCACTGTAGCAGCGCGGAAAATGAAGATGAACTCGAGCTCGCTGGAGTTCCTGTTCGCTAGAGATGGGGGTCGCCGGAGTAGCGGAACTTGACGCCAGCGAGGAGGGTCGTCGAGGAGGCGGTGGCGGGCGTGGTGGTGCGGCCGCGGCGAGGAGCGGCGTCCCCGACGGGCGTGGATGGCAGCGGCGGCCTGCCGGAGCAGCGAGGCGGCGTGGGCGGTCGCCGACACCGGCGAGGGACGCGGCGGCCGGCGCGGCGGGCGAGGTGGCGGCGCTCGGGCGCGCGCGAGCCGGGTGGTTGGCGGGGGAGACCCGGCGGGACACGTGGCAGGTGCTGGTTGGCGCGGAGGCGGCAGAGGATGCGTCCGGTCCGCTCCGGACGTGTCTGGCGGCGCGGGGAGCGGAATTTTAGGGTTTAGGGGGGAGAGACGTGGGATTTCAGAGGAGGGGCTATTTATAGAGGTAGAGGGAGCTAGGAGGCTCCAAATTGAGCACAGTTTGCGGCCACGCGATCGTGATCGAACGGCCTAGATGATGGAGGGGGTTTAGGTGGGTTTTGGGCCACTTTGGAAGGGTGTTGGGCTGCAACACACACGAGGCTTTTTTGGTCCCTTGGTTAACCGTTGGAGTATCAAACGACGTCCAAATGGTACGAAATTTAACAGGCGGTCTACCGGTAGTAAACCAAGGCCGCATGACAAGTCTCGGTCCAATCCAAAAATGTTTAACACCCACACACGAAAAGAGGTAGAAAGGGACACCGGAGGACATAGGAGCGCCGGAATGCAAAACGGACAACGGGGAAAATGCTCGGATGCATAAGACGAACACATATGCAAATGCAATGCACATGATGACATGATATGAGATGCATGACAAAGACAAAAATACACGAAGACAAAAACCCGACAACGAGGAAATATCATAACTTAGTGCCGGAAACGGCAAGAGTTGGAATACAAATATGGCAGGTTACATACGGGGTGTTACAATATGGGATATCATGTAGTTGTGTACAGTATGGCACACAAATTACAGACCTGTGGTTTTTTAGAAGAATTATAGATTCACATTATTTTTGCAAAAACACATGTAACTTTATTCACTCTCAACCATCACAATTACATTGCTTCAGATCCAAGATCCAAGAAATTACAAAGCAATTCCTACAACTAAAAATTACTATAAAATCTCTTGTAGACATCTTCTTCGTGGTATCAATCTTTGTAAGATGGAATAACACCAATACTTCGGTAAATAGAGTGCAATTGGACTAGAGCGGTGATACTGCAACTCATTCACCTGCACAAACTTTATCAATAATAGATTTTTCTAAACAAACCTTGAGTCACCCATCCAACAAGACGGAAAGCCTTGAGCAATGAAACTACTTGGGCCGGGGATGATCCCCTACAAGTGTAGACCGCCGAATCAAAAAATCATCACCATAATGTCGAAGAAATATTCCAACAACACAGAAAATCAAACCAAATAAAGCAACAAGAGACAATAGCATGAACTCATCAGATTCGAATAATTGGCTCTGCGAGGACACAATCCTCTCTGCCTTCATGACATCACCACATAGAACCGAAGTCATTTTATTCGCAAAAATACCACGAAGACTACTAGATGTTTGTGATTTTTTAAAATGTTCACAAATTAGAAAAATGCTAACGAATCAAAACTTTTCATGAATTTGGATTTTTTTTCATGATATTGCAAAATGTTCATGAATTAAAAATGGAAAGGAAAGTAAAAAAGGAAAAATAAACAAGAAAAGTAGACAGAAAGAAAAACATAAAAAACCGGATAAACATGTGAAAAGGGAAAAAATAACCTACCCAAAACCGGGTAGAAGGTTCCAAAATAGGGGGAAGAAGCTTCTTGAAATAGCCCATAACACATCCCTACCCCCGCTAGTGTGCTGGGCATGGAGAAGCATGTCAATTAGCGAACACTACTTTATCAGCGATACCTAGTAATTGCAGCCTTCAGGTAAAAGGTTTTCTTTCTTGGAAAGCAATCTCGCAATCGCCGCCAAAGACCTTCGCTCCAACCTCGTCCTCCGACGGCTTCCCTCTGCCGATGACCTCGGTCATCGGTGGTGACGGGGGTCATCGGATCCATGTGTGTGGATCATTTTAGTCATTAGTAGCTTAGCTTTTCGGTTGTTCATCGTCTTGGTTTTTCCCATGGCGACGCTGAATAAAGAATCTTCAAATCTTTTTTGACGAGGTGATCCGGCCTTTGTTTGGGGATGAATTTAGAAATCAGTTTGTTCAAGCCAGGATGACATGGCGGCAGCAACCTCGTGGTTGACCTGTGTCCTCGGCTCCGCCATTGCGAAGGTGTTTGCTCCAGCGCCAGCATGGAGCTTGGGAGGTAGTCCAGGAGTGGGTGCAGATTGTGGTCCACATCGATGGCATCTGAAAGATGGTGAATCATGTGCTGGGCTCGTGGTTCATGGCATGTAGGTACGGTTTCCACTTCTGACTTCTTAGTTGTGCGGGGTTGCCAAATCTGGAGTTTAATGGCATGTCGAGGGTGTTGCCCTGGTCTGATTCGTTCAACGGTAATGACCTCGCCTTTGGTGAGCCACCTTGGAGGTCCGCAAAGCTACATATCATTGATGGAGCCGGGTCGAGCTGGGGTGAGAAGGTGATCCATCAATTTTTCCCTTTGGTGTTTGCTATGGTGGTGCTAGAGGTGGATGAAGGACGTTGGTGTTAAGCGCAGGGGTTTCTTCAGTCATGATTGTAATTTTCTTTTTTGACTGGTGTTAAGTTGTGTAAAGGCTAGCATCCTGCTGCCTGTGTAGTTTTGCCAGGTTGGTGTGTACATGACTTGTACTATGTTCTTTATGATATAAATGTGACATGTATTACCATGCAAAAAAAGAGGCAATTGCAACCCTCATGACCCAAAGTTAGAATCCTAGAGCTTTTGTCTAATAAAATACCACCTAGAGATGCGCGTGCACAAAGACTTCTCCACTCTCATCCACGAGATTAGGTCGACTACGATATGGGGACAACAATAGTGATGTGTTGGCGGCTCCTTCTAGTGTGGAAGTTATATACTTCTGTCGAGAATGTATCCTGTGCACCAAACCAATTTATGCACCCAATGCACCGGTGGATTCTGGGCCCTTAGATGAAAAGGAAACGGGCTAGATTCTGGTCAAAAGTTGGACTATGACTTTTTTGCGGAGACAACCTTGTACTTTGTAGAAATTAACCCACACTCCACGGCCACATTCCCATCAGAAATATGCATGTTTATTTTTTTGGCCCAAACAAAAAATGATTCATATATCTTGAACTGATTGTTTGATTTCAGATCTGTTTTGACTGTCATTTTTTTCTTGACGAGAAATTCGAAATAAGATCAATACCGAATATGTTTCCAACAAATACTATCTTTTGCTTTTTTGAAACTTGACTCAAAACTTGATGTACCAGAAGGATGTTGCACGCGAGACCCACGTGTGGGAGAGGCGGATGTTTCTCATAGAAAAATTACAAAACTTGTAAAAAATCAGTCCAATTTCGAGTTAAGGTCCAAAAGGCAAAAATATGAATTTTAAAAAATATACCTAATATTAATCTTGATTCAAAGATCTCGTCAAAACAAAAGAAGGCAGTCAAAACGTTCTCGAAATCAGACAATTTGTTTAAATATATGATCCTTTTTTTGTTTGAAGCAAAAAAAACACATAGTTATTTAGAGAAGAGGGAGATGTGGGTCAATTTTCATAAAATAAAAGGACTGTCTTGCAATGTTTCAACAATCCACCTACCAACCTGATCATATCCCTTTGTCTTTCATCCAATGGCTCATATAGCAACGGAGCATTCGGTGCATGAATTGAGTTGGTGCACCTGATACGCTCTTAACCAATGTCAACTTCCTATCCCTAGGGGAAAATATCTGGTACTCCCACCCCTAGCGTGCTCCCGGTGCTCCAAAACTCGGTAGCACATTTTTAAGTGTTCAAAAAAATCTGAAAAAAATCTAGCACATTGACACAACATCAAAGTATGTTGTCAAAAAATATGAAACCAAAATTCGAAACATAGCTTGAAAAACACAAATGACAAATTCGACAGTAAATAGTACACAACATAAGTTGGACTTTAGATTAGGCCCATTATCACATTGATGTCCATTTTGTCATTTTTGTATCTCAAACAATGTTTTGAATTTTGATTTGAATTTTTTTAACAACATACATTGATGTTATGTCAATGTGCTAGATTTTTTTATATTTTTTTGAACATTTTAAAATATGCTACTGAGATTGGAGCACCCTAGGGGTGGGAGTACAAGATATTTCCCCCTATCCCTAGCATTTACGTGCATGTTATTTGGTAAATGAGATATTAATAATAATTTAGTATTGTCTTTGATCCAAAATAAGTGACGCAACTTTCAATTAAGTTTAATTCAACATTAGTTTAAAGTTGCGACACTTATTATGGATCGGAGGGAGTAATATATATATACCATAGCTTGGCACAGAACTAGTTAAGGCTTAATAAACATTTAATGGTTAAAGCTAATAAAAAATATGAAATAAATTGGGGAGCTCCACTATAATATAATAAAATGATCCAACGGTGTGATCGTAAAAATATGCATTTATGTGTCCTTGACGGAAAAAAATAAGCATTTCAACTGATCAACATATACTAAACCATTTGTTCTTTTTGTTCAGGACACATCCAGTCATATTTTTTCAATCCCTACGTTAGATCATGTTATATTATAGATGTGTTGGTTTAGTAGTTTTTTTTCAGGAGTTTTGAGAACTTTTACACCGTCGAAAATCTTAACTAGTTCTGTGCTACACTATTGTAAAAGAAATCAGTGCTTCAATATTTCACTATAAAGCGAACCAACTTTTAATTGGATGGTTAGGAGGACAGTGGTATCTCCAGCCCATCAGAGTTCAAGTACTGGTGCTCACATTTATCCTGTATTTATTTCAGAAATTTTGGCGATGCACGTTCAGTGAGAGACGTTTCCGTCAACAATATGTCGGCTCAGTCTCTCGAGTGTGCTTATCTATATCTATATCTATACTACTATATAGTGTATGAGTATTGAAGCATATAGGCCGTTGGATCTTTCCTATCGGACGGCTGAGAATCAGCGTGCTGAAATCTTGAGCAACGTGGCAGTGTAACCACCACCGGATTTTGTGATCCAACGGCCAACGTCCAAGGGATTCGCGGTGGGCCTTAGCGTTGTACCGTGCCCCCTTTTTATTAAACCGTTGTACTGTGTCAGGTGGCAGGCTTTGAAAATAAGATATAGAAAATGATTCAAAGAATCGGGAGTCTTCTAGGAGTCTCGAACCATGGCAATGCATGTAGGGCAGAGCCCGGATAAAAAAGAGTGTGCTAATATTAGCACCTGAGATAGACAAAATGTTTTAGCTATAATAGAATATAAAAAGGAGGAAATGGAGAAAAACACATTTGCTGAGAGGAGGTGCGCACGGTTCCAAAAAGAAGGTGTGCAAATTTAACATGTCCGAAAGTATATCCTGAACAAAAAGTTCCGGGTGTACATATCGTTGCAAGCTTGAAATACGAGATAATTAATGTTGTGCATGCAGAAATAAATAAGAAATTATATGTCAAACAAATATATGTTTTCTGCCGCTTCAAAAATTGCAATTTCTTAATGAGGCCACTTGCAAATCGTGATGCTCTACAAAAATGTATACATCGACCCAGCTTTGTATTTAGTGCATCTACCCGTCGTGGATTGATTGAGTATATAACATTTTCTTTATGCAAATGTATTTATAAAAAGTAATCAGTCAACATAGAAATAGTACCTCTTGCATTTAGAAAATATAACTTGCTGTCCTACAAACCATCACAAAGTGTTTGTGTTTCTCTAAATTTTCTATTGATGTCGAGTTGTTTGTACAATGAAACATCCAAAGCAAATAGAGGATTAAAAGTATAGTTTTGAATAAAGTGTACTTCATATCTTGTATTAATGACAGTAAAAAATGGAATAAACTATCTATGTTAAGAGAAAATAATGAAAGAATAGTAAATAAAAAATGAAGAAAGAATATTATGGATAATAAATAAACCTAGCAGGACATGGAATAAACCCATGCAAGAATTCCGTAGGAAATATCGCCATCTATATGTTAAGAAAGAAAAAAAAACATACCTTTTGACCGAATTAAAGGTTCAGTGAGTAGCTAGATAAGTCATAACTTAGTTTTGCCGCACAATACACTTGATAGTCATTTAGGAAGGGACTAAGATTTTGTTACCACCCCCATATATGTCACATCTGTCTTTGATGGTATAATTTTAACTTTTAAGTGATTAATTGTAGTGAAATGATGTAAACATTCGGAGCTAAGTTATTTATGCAATCTTGACAATCGTTGGTTGTACATGCGAAGGATGTGCCATTTGCTATTAGGGGCTTCTTTGGATCACAGGATTAGAAAACAAAGGAATTCAAAAAACACAGAAATTTGACGGGATTGTAGGTGCAAAACAAAGGATTACAAAATAGAGGAAAACTACAAGAATGGTCATTTGGATGGAACACAGGAAAAACACAGGAAAAGTGCCTCGATCCTACGCGAATCAGTGTAAAAAAGAGGTTATAGTGGATGTTGAAATTCCTATAGGATTGAGGTGTAGGAATGCATCCATAGGAATTTTGGAGGTGTGGTTCCTTTGATCCAAAGGGCTTTTTTAGGAAAAAAATCCAATGGATTGGAATCCTCCAATATTCCTATGAAAATCCTTCAATCCAAAGAGGCCCTAGAAGTAGGGTGTGACTGTGTGTTCATAGAGGTGAGTGTACAATGTTCTTAAAAAAACATTTCACTACGAAGAAAACATCAACTGCATGGCAGGTCAATCATATCCTATAATTTCTTTGATGAGAAATGGGCAAATCCTAACTGACACTTCTTCTGCCAAAATGCTGCCAGCATTTCGCACAGGTAGCTCACGTACGATTTGTTTTGGGCCGGCCCATTTAGAGAGCAAACGGTACTATGCCGGTTTGGTTTCTCCAAAAAAAACATAATACCGATTTGGGGACATTTCCAGACCCGTTTTGGGAACCTTCTTGGATGTTTCGGTCTAGCATTATTTTTCTCTATTTTTATACCATTTTGTTCTATTTTTTCTTTTTCCCAGTTTTCTTAACAAATGTTTGGACTTTTAAGAAAAAAATCATGTTTTAATAAATTTTAAAATTTCTGAAAAAATATATGAAAATTTTAAAGAATGTTCACAAATTTTGATAAAATGGTCACAAAACATTGAGAAAACGAAAAAACTAACGCCCACACGTGTGGCATCTTACACATCGCCCACACGTCTCCTTTACCACTCATTTTGCCACATGTGAACAAATGACATCAGCAGAATTTTTTTGGGTTTTCGGCTTAAAAATATTTTATCTCCTAATTAAAAATCAAATTAAAAATTCGTTTTCATCATTAAATCGGTCTCGACGAGATCTTCAAAACTAGACCCCATATTGATATGTTTCGACAATTGTTTTTTACTCAAAAGTTGTTATGATGTTTACACTGTAGTTGCCATAATGCTTAAATTAAAGTCAATTTTAGTTTGTAGAGTATGGCAATTTTAGTGTTTTGATGATGGCAACTCCAGTACTTTGACCACTAAAATTATTTTGTGTATGAACCATGGCAACTTTAAGTGCATGTATCATGGCAATTTTAGTTTATGGTTCATGGCAAGTCTATTTTCTTAATTTTTCGTTTTATAAATGTCAAAATTTACTTTTAAATGTAGAAGAAAATAGTTGTAACATATCATGACAACTTTAGTACGAACATCATGATAATTCATGTGCATGTATGCGGTGACGTGGCACAGTCTGTGTGTTATAGGGCGTGTGGGCGGATTCCGCTTCGACCACACGTGTGGATGTTAGCATTGTCCAAAAAAATCACGTTTTGTAGTGGATTCCAAAAGATGCCAACCGTTTGGTAATCTACTACTCTCGAGCTGTTGAACATATGCAATGTTTTTCTTTTTCTTTTCTTTTTGCGCCGAATCTAGCACGGACTCCTACCGTATCGTGCGCAATAGCCTGAAGAAAGATAGGGTCACGTGGATTTCCCTATTCTTGCATTCTGACGTCGCAGCAGATTGCATATTTATCAATTTTCTTATTAAATACACCTATCCATCTGGTACGTTTGCAAGCTTCTATCTACTACGAATCTTGGACTTCCAAAGTCTATAAATACTTCATATCCTCTCTGACATAACAATTCTTGCTTCATAGCAAACCAAGTGGGGAAAGAAAAGTATACCTGAAACTTCGCCCAACGCCACCGATCATGGGTGCAAGAAATGCTATCATGTGCTTGGTGTTGATTCTTGTATTGTTCGCGGATCATGGCTCCGCAGGTTTCTGCTCCTCCCTCCGTCTCGGCGACAACCGACTACAGGTTCTTCATCATGGATATTCATGTTCATAAATGCGTGTCAATTCATTGCAGGATGCTGGGTGAATATCAATGGCGGCCCACTCTGCATAGGCTTTCTGTGCAAAGCGACTTGCTTGATTGCGGAGAAGATGTTTAATTCCGTTCTCAAGGAGCACAGGTGCGAGGGGACACCGCTCAATAGCGAATGCATGTGCTATCTCTGCGACAAATAGTCGGTTAACATGGGGGCTGAAGATAGCCTCGTGATTACAAAGTGTCAAACAAAGGGAATGAATAATTTCTACTTAGTAGAAACAAGTATCCTCAAATCCGATGCAGTTTCCTGCATTTTCAAATGCCGCGTCATCAATATGCATGCATACTCCAAGATTTCTCTGCAAAACAACAACAGGCATGTGGATGTCATGTCAATCGATGTACTTTCATGGACGAAAAGGCAGCTTCCTTCCTCACTGCACTTGAGCTTGTTTCACGGGGATCATGTTTTTCCCTGTCAAGAGTTATAGGTAGTCGGCAACAGAACTACTCCCTCCGTTTCAAAATACTTGTCATCAAAATGAATAAAAATGAATGTATCTAAAACTAAAATATATCTAGATATTACAGACTTTCAAGAAATTCACACATTAATTAGAGTAAATCAAAACATATGAGCCGTTTATGTGGTGGGGCCGACTTATTACTGTCTAGATTAACCAATCTAATCAGAAAAAAAATATCAGCCATTTATCTTGCGGGAACAAATTATTATGGTCTAATATTTTCCCTCTTCATAGGAAGCCTAAACAGCAACGACCATCTCAATCTATCTTTCTGTCAAAAAAAAAACATCAAAAAAAGAATCTGTCGACTCTCTCCCCCTGTACGTGAAGACCATATCTATCGACTCTCTCTCTCAAACGAAGGCAAGCTAATTTGGGCATGGATCTCGTTTTCTCAAGAATTTTATTGAATCAAAATTATTTTTTCTGGATCACATTTGTATTCTCGGACTATGTGTTCTTGATGTCTTTTCTTGCCGCTTTACACTTGAATCCACCACAACTTTCTCCTTTGGATTCCAGTTTAATTTTTTGGGTGCTCTTGAGGTATTGAATGCCGCCGAAGGTCTCGAAGAGCAAGACTAGCTACTTCGGGGCGCGGGTGAAGCCGTCTGGGACTTCGATGCTGAGTTCCAGTGCGACGTGGCTGCACGTGGGCACGGCGTCGCCACTTGGCGTTTGAGGAGGAGGAGGAGAGGAGAAGGACAAGAAGGACAAGGAGGAGGAGAAGCGGAAGCAGAAGAAGGAGAAGCAGAAGGAGAAGGAGGAGGAGGAGGAGGAGGAGGAGGAGGAGGAGGAGGAGGAGAAGAAGAAGAGTCTGGCGAAAGTGACAAAGCGGCATTGGCGGGGTTCACGCGGGAGCATCCAGAGTATGTCCAGGCCAAGCAGGAGTCCCATTGGAAGCGTGACGCCGAGCAGACGAAGAAGAAGAAGACGGTGAAGAAGGAGGATGAGGTCGGCCCCTCGACTATGATCCCATCGAGTTTGACTCGTCGGGCTAGGATGACTCTGAGGAGGAGGAGTTTGAGACGCTCGACGACTCCGACGACCCTATCAAAGAGGAATTCTGGGAGCGGCTAGAAAACGACAATGACTAGTTTTATGTATTATGTAGTTCAAGTAGACTCGGAGGAGTAGTAGCTTGGTGTGATGTAGCAGTTTGAACTGTGTTTTTGTTTTGTTTTATGAACTATGCTTGCTTGAAATGAACTTGGTATGTTTGAATTTATGTTTGAAATGCTGAAGTAGTTCAACTTGTTTTACATCATCTATTGGAGCGCTAGTTTACATCATCTGTTGGAGTTGATCTATTTTTAGTGATGTAAAAAACACTTTTTGGTGATGTATACTCCCTCCGTCCGGAAATACTTGTCGGAGACATGGATAAAAACTAATGTATCTAAAACTAAAATACGTCTAGATACATCCATCTCACCGACAAGTATTTTCGGACGGAGGGAGTATTTTACACCCACCACTTTTTGGTTTATGAAATACATCATCTATTGAAGATGCTCTTAGTTGCAATTGTTGACGGGTAAATTTGAGAGCAAACGAATGGGATCGCCCTGTCAATTATTGTTGACCGCTAATTGCGGCCCTATCATGAATCTTCAGAGTAAATTGTAAGAAGATGCTTTCAACAAAAAATTGTAAAAAGAAACATTTATTGGTATTGTAGAAAGAAACGAACCAAGGGAACAGGTGTTATGTATTTCGCTTGATGTAGAGGCTGGGGTTATTCACCCTTTCTGAAAAAGGGAACCAGGTTACTCATTAGGGCATCTATAGTTGGACTCAACCAATTCGAACCTGCGGGCGTGTCTAGACATGTCCGCGGACAGTGGCGGCCCGACTCTCATTTGTTCGCCATTCTAATCACAACCTTTATTTGCAAACTCTCAAATCCATACTAATCACGCAACGTTCATTTTATCATACATAGTACATGTTTACATGGAACAAACAAATTGCCTTGATCTATTTGTCATCATAAGAGATGTTGATGACCCCTGGCCATATGGACCAACCTCGTTGTAAGGGCATATTTATCCCCAAGGTGTTTTGGTGATTGATGACAATGCGTTTGCGGACTAATCGTGTGCCTTGAGTATTCCAGAAATTTCATCGCTAGGCACAATACGGTTGGGTGCCCCTCGAAGACTGTTGAACACGGCGTCTTTTCTACGTTTCTTTTTGGTGGATTTGAGTCGTGGGAAAGCCGTACTATTAAAAGGGGGTCCGCGTCGGAAAGGTTTGGGTTGAATCATCACGTACACGTCTCCTTCTTGTCCCCTCCTTTTCCCTTGGAGATTCCTCCGCTTTCTCGCCTCACTGGTTCTGGCTGCTGAGTTGGGCCGCAGTAGTACTGCTCCCAGGAGAGCGGTAGTACCGTAGGCACCAGCGGTAGTACCGTGCGGTGGTGCGGTAGTACCGCAGGTGCCCACAGTAGTACCGCTCCCCTGGAGCTGCACTACCGCTGCCCACCAGGCTAGTACCGCTCCTTCGCGGTAGTAGGGGCGGATATAATTTTTACACCGCACCTACCGCAGTAGTATCGCTTTCGCTCCGCGGTAGTACCGTGCTATGTTGTCAGGCAGTAGTACCGCCCCTCGGCAGTACTACTGTGTCGGGTTTTTGCTTCTTCCATTTCTTTGTAGAAGTAGGCACGGATGTTTCCTCCCCCCTGGCTAGGGGATTTCTGCCTCGCGGTAGTACTGCATGGAGGCGCGGTAGTACCGCGCTCGCGGAAATACTGCCCTCAGCTCCTGCGCGTCAGATCTGACCTTGCTGTTGCTGGGGTTGCGGCAGTACCGCGGGCCTGTATAGTAGTACCGCGAGGCCCTGCGGTAGTACCGCTGGCCCGGGCTGGTAGGTGGGTAACGGTTGGATCTTTGTCCTACACTATATAAGGGGTCCCCTTCTTCCTCGTTGACTCATCTCTTCCAACCCTAAGCTCCATTATTGCTCTAAACTCCATTTTCGCCCGATCTCACTCCCTAGCCAATCAAAATTGTTGATTTGTTCGGGAGTGGTTGAGAAGGCCTCAGTCCACACTTCCACCAAGAGAAATTTGATTCCCCCCACTAATCCCTTGCGGATCTTGTTACTCATGGGTGTTTGAGCATCCTAGATGGTTGAGGTTGTTGGGGAACGTAGTAATTTCAAAAAAAATTCTACGCACACGCAAGATCATGGTGATGCATAGCAACGAGAGGGGAGAGTGTTGTCTACGTACCCTCGTAGACCGGAAGCGGAAGCGTTAGCACAACGCGGTTGATGTAGTCGTACGTCTTCACGGCCCGACCGATCAAGCACCGAAACTACGGCACCTCCGAGTTCTAGCACACGTTCAGCTCGATGACGATCCCCGGACTCCGATCCAGCAGAATGTCGGGGAAGAGTTCCGTCAGCACGACGGCGTGGTGACGATCTTGATGTTCTACCGTCGCAGGGCTTCGCCTAAGCACCGCTACAATATTATCGAGGATTATGCTGGAGGAGGGCACCGCACACGGCTAATAGATCTCAAAGATCAATTGTTGTGTCTTTGGGGTGCCCCCCTGCACCCGTATATAAAGGAGCAAGGGAGAGGGGCGGCCGGCCAGGAGGAGGCGCGCCAGGGAGGAGTCCTACTCCTACCGGGAGTAGGACTCCCTCCTTTCCTTGTCCAACTAGGAGAGGGGGAAGGAAGGGAGAGAGGAGAGAAAGGAAAGGGGGGGGGGGCGCCGCCCCTTCCTCCTTGTCCAATTCGGACTAAAGGGGGAGGGGGCGCGCAGCCTGCCCTGGCCGCCCCTCCTCTACTCCACTTTGGGCCCATGAGGCCCATTAACCCCCGGGGGGGTTCCGGTAACCCCCGATACTCCGTTTTATATCCGATAACTCCCGGAACCATTCCTGTGTCCGAATATAGTCGTCCAATATATCAATCTTTATGTCTCGACTATTTCGAGACTCCTCGTTATGTCCGTGATCACATCCGGAACTCCGAACAACCTTTGGTACATCAAAAAAATATAAACTCATAATGAAACTGTCATCGTAACGTTAAGCGTGCGGACCCTACGGGTTCGAGAACAATGTAGACATGACTGAGACACGTCTCCGGTCAATGACCAATAGCGGAACCTGGATGCTCATATTGGTTCCTAGATATTCTACGAAGATCTTTTATTGGTCAGACCGCATAACAACATATGTTGTTCCCTTTGTCATCGGTATGTTACTTGCCCGAGATTTGATCGTCGGTATCTCAATACCTAGTTCAATCTCGTTACCAGCAAGTCTCTTTACTCGTTCCGTAATACATCATCCCGCAACTAACTTATTAGTTGCAATGCTTGCAAGGCTTATGTGATGTGCATTACCGAGAGGGCCCAGAGATACCTCTCCGACAATCAGAGTGACAAATCCTAATCTCGAAATATGCCAACCCAACAAGTACCTTCGGAGACACCTGTAGAGCACCTTTATAATCACCCAGTTACGTTGTGACGTTTGGTAGCACACAAAGTGTTCCTCCGGTAAACGGGAGTTGCATAATCTCATAGTCATAGGAACATGTATAAGTCATGAAGAAAGCAATAGCAACAAACTAAATGATCAAGTGCTAAGCTAACAAAATGGGTCAAGTCAATCACATCATTCTCCTAATGATGTGATCCCGTTAATCAAATGACAACTCATGTCTATGGTTAGGAAACATAACCATCTTTGATCAACGAGCTAGTCAAGTAGAGGCATACTAGTGACACTATGTTTGTCTATGTATTCACACATGTATTATGTTTCCGGTTAATACAATTCTAGCATGAATAATAAACATTTATCATGATATAAGGAAATAAATAATAACTTTATTATTGCCTCTAGGGCATATTTCCTTCAGTCTCCCACTTGCACTAGAGTCAATAATCTAGATTACACAGTAATGATTCTAACACCCATGGAGCCTTGGTGTTGATCATGTTTTGCTCGTGGAAGAGGCTTAGTCAGCGGGTCTGCAACATTCAGATCCGTATGTATCTTGCAAATTTCTATGTCTCCCACTTGGACTAAATCCCGAATGGAATTGAAGCGTCTCTTGATGTGCTTGGTTCTCTTGTGAAATCTGGATTCCTTTGCCAAGGCAATTGCACCAGTATTGTCACAAAAGATTTTCATTGGACCCGATGCACTAGGTATGACACCTAGATCGGATATGAACTCCTTCATCCAGACTCCTTCATTTGCTGCTTCCGAAGCAGCTATGTACTCTGCTTCACATGTAGATCCCGCCACGACGCTTTGTTTAGAACTGCACCAACTGACAGCTCCACCGTTCAGTAAAAACACGTATCCGGTTTGCGATTTAGAATCGTCCGGATCAGTGTCAAAGCTTGCATCAACGTAACCATTTACGATGAGCTCTTTGTCACCTCCATATACGAGAAACATATCCTTAGTCCTTTTCAGGTATTTCAGGATGTTCTTGACCGCTGTCCAGTGATCCACTCCTGGATTACTTTGGTACCTCCCTGCTAGACTTATAGCAAGGCACACATCAGGTCTGGTACACAACATTGCATACATGATAGAGCCTATGGCTGAAGCATAGGGAACATCTTTCATTTTCTCTCTATCTTCTGTGGTGGTCGGACATTGAGTCTTACTCAACTTCACACCTTGTAACACAGGCAAGAACCCTTTCTTTGCTTGATCCATTTTGAACTTCTTCAAAACCTTGTCAAGGTATGTGCTTTGTGGAAGTCCAATTAAGCGTCTTGATATATCTCTATAGATCTTAATGCCCAATATGTAAGCAGCTTCACGGAGGTCTTTCATTGAAAAACTCTTATTCAAGTATCCCTTTATGCTATCCAGAAATTCTATATCATTTCCAATCAATAATATGTCATCCACATATAATATCAGAAATGCTACAGAGCTCCCACTCACTTTCTTGTAAATACAGACTTCTCCAAAAGTCTGTACAAACCAAATGCTTTGATCACACTATCAAAGCGTTTATTCCGACTCCAAGAGGCTTGCACCAGTCCATAAATGGATCGCTGGAGCTTGCACACTTTGTTAGCTCCCTTTGTATCGACAAAACCTTCTGGTTGCATCATATATAACTCTTCTTCCAGAAATCCATTCAGGAATGCAGTTTTGACATCCATTTGCCAAATTTCATAATCATAAAATGCGCCAATTGCTAACATGATTCAGATAGACTTAAGCATCGCTACGGGTGAGAAGGTCTCATCGTAGTCAATCCCTTGAACTTGTCGAAAACCTTTTGCAACAAGTCGAGCTTTATAGACAATAACATTACCGTCAGCGTCAGTCTTCTTCTTGAAGATCCATTTATTCTCAATTGCTTGCCGATCAACAGGCAAGTCAACCAAAGTCCACACTTTGTTCTCATACATGGATCCCATCTCAGATTTCATGGCTTCTAGCCATTTTGCGGAATCTGGGCTCACCATCGCTTCTTCATAGTTCGTAGGTTCATCATGATCTAGTAGCATGACTTCCAGAACAGGATTACCGTACCACTCTGGTGCGGATCTTACTCTGGTTGATCTACGAGGTTCGGTAGTAACTTGATCTGAAGTTTCATGATCAATATCATTAGCTTCCTCACTAATTGGTGTAGGTGTCACAGAAACCGGTTTCTGTGATGTACTACTTTCCAATAAGGGAGTAGGTACAGTTACCTCATCAAGTTCTACTTTTCTCCCACTCACTTCTTTCGAGAGAAACTCCTTCTCTAGAAAAACTCCGAATTTAGCAACAAAAGTCTTGCCTTCGGATCTGTGATAGAAGGTGTACCCAACAGTCTCCTTTGGGTATCCTATGAAGACACATTTCTCCGATTTGGGTTCGAGCTTATCAGGTTGAAGCTTTTTCACATAAGCATCGCAGCCCCAAACTTTCAGAAACGACAACTTTGGTTTCTTGCCAAACCACAGTTCATAAGGCGTCGTCTCAACGGATTTCGATGGTTTCCTATTTAGCGTGAATGCAGCCGTCTCTAGAGCATAACCCCAAAACGATAACGGTAAATCAGTAAGAGACATCATAGATCACACCATATCTAATAAAGTACGATTACGACGTTCGGACACACCATTACGCTGTGGTGTTCCGGGTGGCGTGAGTTGCGAAACTATTCCGCATTGTTTCAAATGTAGACAAACTCGTAACTCAAATATTCTCCTCCACGATCAGATCGTAGAAACTTTATTTTCTTGTTACGATGATTTTCAACTTCACTCTGAATTCTTTGAACTTTTCAAATGTTTCAGACTTATGTTTCATTAAGTAGATATACCCATATCTACTTAAATCATCTGTGAAGGTGAGAAAATAACGATATCCGCCACGAGCCTCAACATTCATTGGACCACATACATCTGTATGTATGATTTCCAACAAATCTGTTGCTCTCTCCATAGTACCGGAGAACGGCGTTTTAGTCATCTTACCCATGAGGCACGGTTCGCAAGTACCAAGTGATTCATAATCAAGTGGTTCCAAAAGTCCATCAGTATGGAGTTTCTTCATGCGCTTTACACTGATATGACCTAAACGGCAGTGCCACAAATAAGTTGCACTATCATTATCAACTCTGCATCTTTTGATTTCAACATTATGAATATGTGTATCACTACTATCGAGATTCATCAAAAATAGACCACTCTTCAAGGGTGCATGACCATAAAAGATATTACTCATATAAATAGAACAACCATTATTCTCTGATTTAAATGAATAACTGTCTCGCATCAAACAAGATCCAGATATAATGTTCATGCTCAATGCTGGCACCAAATAATAATTATTTAGGTCTAATACTAATCCCGAAGGTAGATGTAGAGGTAGCGTGCCGACCACGATCATATCGACTTTGGAACCATTTCCCACCTGCATCGTCACCTCGTCCTTAGCCAATCTTCGCTTAATACGTAGCCCCTGTTTCGAGTTGCAAATGTTAGCAACAGAACCAGTATCAAATACCCAGGTGCTACTGCGAGCATTAGTAAGGTACACATCAATAACATGTATATCACATATACCTTTGTTCACTTTGCCATCCTTCTTATCCACCAAATACTTGGGGCAGTTCCGCTTCCAGTGACCAGTCTGCTTGCAGTAGAAGCACTCAGTCTCAGGCTTAGGTCCAAACTTGGGTTTCTTCTCCTGAGCAACAACTTGTTTGCTGTTCTTCTTGAAGTTCCCTTTCTTCTTCCCTTTGCCCTTTTTCTTGAAACTGGTGGTCTTATTGACCATCAACACTTGATGCTCCTTCTTGATTTCTACCTCCGCGGCTTTTAGCATTGCGAAGAGCTCAGGAATAGTCTTACTCATCCCTTGCATATTATAATTCATCACGAAGCTTTTGTAGCTTGGTGGCAGTGATTGAAGAAATCTGTCAATGACACTATCAACAGGAAAATTAACCCCCAGTTGTGTCAAGTGATTATGATACCCAGACATTTTGAGTATATGTTCACTGACAGAACTATTCTCCTCCATCTTGCAGCTATAGAACTTATTGGAGACTTCATATCTCTCAATCCGGGCATTTGCTTGAAATATTAACTTCAACTCCTGGAACATCTCATATGCTCCATGACGTTCAAAACGTCGTTGAAGACCCGGTTCTAAGCCGTAAAGCATGGCACACTGAACTATCGAGTAGTCATCAGCTTTGCTCTGCTAGACGTTCATAACATCTGGTGTTGCTCCTGCAGCAGGCTTGGCACTTAGCGGTGCTTCTAGGACATAACTCTTCTGTGCAGCAATGAGGATAATCCTCAAGTTACGGACACAGTCCGTGTAATTGCTACCATCATCTTTCAACTTTGTTTTCTCAAGGAATGCATTAAAATTCAACGGAACAACAGCACGAGCCATCTATCTACAATCAAACATAGACAAGCAAGATACTATCAGGTACTAAGTTCATGATAAATTTAAGTTCAATTAATCATATTACTTAAGAACTCCCACTTAGAAAGATATCCCTCTAATCCTCTAAGTGATCACGTGATCCAAATCAACTAAACCATGTCCGATCATCACGTGAGATGGAGTAGTATCAATGGTGAACATCAATATGTTGATCATATCTACTATATGATTCACGCTCAACCTTTCGGTCTCCGTGTTCCGAGGCCATATCCTCGTTAAGTTAAACCTGAGTATTCCGCGTGTGCAACTGTTTTGCACCCATTGTATTTGAACGTAGAGCCTATCACACCCGATCATCACGTGGTGTCTCAGCACGAAGAACTTACGCAACGATGCATACTCAGGGAGAACACATATACTTTGATAATTTAGTGAGGGATCATCTTATAATGCTACCGTCAATCAAAGCAAGATAAGATGCATAAAAGATAAACATCACATGCAATCAATATATGTGATATGATATGGCCATCATCATCTTGTGCTTGTGATCTCCATCTTCGAAGCACCGTCATGATCACCATCGTCACCGGCGCGACACCTTGATCACCATCGTAGCATCGTTGTTGTCTCGCCAATCTTATGCTTCCACGACTATCGCTACCGCTTAGTGACAAAGTAAAGCATTACAGCGCAATTGCATTGCATACAATAAAGCGACAACCATATGGCTCCTGCCAGTTGCCGGTAACTCGGTTACAAAACATGATCATCTCATACAATAAAATTTAGCATCATGTCTTGACCATATCACATCACAACATGCCCAGCAAAAACAAGTTAGATGTCCTCTACTTTGTTGTTGCAAGTTTTACGTGGCTGCTACGGGCTTAGCAAGAACCGTTCTTACCTACGCATCAAAACCACAACGATAGTTTGTCAAGTTGGTGTTATTTTAACCTTCGCAAGGACCGGGCGTAGCCACACTTGGTTCAACTAAAGTTGGAGAAACTGACACCCGCCAGCCACCTGTGTGCAAAGCACATCGGGAGAACCAGTCTCGTGTAAGCGTACGCGTAATGTCGGTCCGGGCCGCTTCATCCAACAATACCGCCTAACCAAAGTATGACATGCTGGTAAGCAATATGACTTATATCGCCCGCAACTCACTTGTGTTCTACTCGTGCACAACATCAATGCATAAAACCTAGGCTCGGATGCCACTATTGGGGAACGTAGTAATTTCAAAAAAAATCCTACGCACACGCAAGATCATGGTGATGCATAGCAACGAGAGGGGAGAGTGTTGTCTACGTACCCTCGTAGACCGGAAGCGGAAGCGTTAGTACAACGCGGTTGATGTAGTCATACGTCTTCACGGCCCGACCGATCAAGCACCGAAACTATGGCACCTCCGAGTTCTAGCACACGTTCAGCTCGATGACGATCCCCGGACTCCGATCCAGCAGAATGTCGGGGAAGAGTTCCGTCAGCACGACAGCGTGGTGACGATCTTGATGTTCTACCGTCGCAGGGCTTCGCCTAAGCACCGCTACAATATTATCGAGGATTATGGTGGAGGAGGGCACCGCACACGGCTAATAGATCTCAAGGATCAAATGTTGTGTCTTTGGGGTGCCCCCCTACACCCGTATATAAAGGAGCAAGGGAGAGGGGCGGCCGGCCAGGAGGAGGCACGCCAGGGAGGAGTCCTACTCCTACCGTGAGTAGGACTCCCTCCTTTCCTTGTCCAACTAGGAGAGGGGGAAGGAAGGGAGAGAGGAGAGAAAGGAAAATGGGGGGGGGGCGCCGCCCCTCCCTCCTTGTCCAATTCGGACTAGAGGGGGAGGGGGCGCGCAGCCTGCCCTAGCCACCCCTCCTCTGCTCAACTTTGGGCCCATGAGGCCCATTAACCCCCCCCCCCCCCGGGGGGGGGGGTCCGGTAACCCCTGGTACTCCATTTTATATCCGATAACTCCCGGAACCATTCCTGTGTCCGAATATAGTCGTCCAATATATCAATCTTTATGTCTTGACTATTTCGAGACTCCTCGTTATGTCCGTGATCACATCCAGAACTCCGAACAACCTTCGGTACATCAAAATATATAAACTCATAATGAAACTGTCATCGTAACGTTAAGCGTGCGGACCCTACGGGTTCGAGAACAATGTAGAAATGACCGAGACACGTCTCCGGTCAATAACCAATAGCGGAACCTGGATGCTCATATTGGTTCCTACATATTCTACGAAGATCTTTTATTGGTCAGACCGCATAACAACATACGTTATTCCCTTTGTCATCGGTATGTTACTTGCCTGAGATTTGATCGTCGGTATCTCAATACCTAGTTCAATCTCGTTACCGGCAAGTCTCTTTACTCGTTCTGTAATACATCATCCCGCAACTAACTTATTAGTTGCAATGCTTGCATGGCTTATGTGATGTGCATTACCGAGAGGGCCCAGAGATACCTCTCTGACAATCGGAGTGACAAATCCTAATCTCGAAATACGCCAACCCAACAAGTACCTTCGGAGACACCTGTAGAGCACCTTTATAATCACCCAGTTACGTTGTGACATTTCGTAGCACACAAAGTGTTCCTCCGGTAAACGGGAGTTGCATAATCTCATAGTCATAGGAACATGTATAAGTCATGAAGAAAGCAATAGCAACAAACTAAACGATCAAGTGCTAAGCTAACGAAATGGGTCAAGTCAATCACATCATTCTCCTAATGATGTGATCCCATTAATCAAATGACAACTCATGTCTATGGTTAGGAAACATAACCATCTTTGATCAACGAGCTAGTTAAGTAGAGGCATACTAGTGACACTATATTTGTCTATGTATTCACACATGTATTATGTTTCTGGTTAATACAATTCTAGCATGAATAATAAACATTTATCATGATATAAGGAAATAAATAATAACTTTATTATTGCCTCTAGGGCATATTTCCTTTGGAGGTCACCGCGAAGCCATAGTCCAATGTGGTGAAGCTTT
Source organism: Triticum aestivum (assembly GCF_018294505.1). Taxonomy (NCBI): domain Eukaryota; kingdom Viridiplantae; phylum Streptophyta; class Magnoliopsida; order Poales; family Poaceae; genus Triticum; species Triticum aestivum. The sequence goes on from NC_057794.1 coordinate 464,910,027, forward strand.
GTGGTGTCGTTGGGAGCCTCCAATTAAGTTGTGGAGATTGCCCCAACCTTGTTTGTAAAGGTTCGGTCGCCGCCTCCAAGGGCACCAATAGTGGAATCACGACATCTCGCATTGTGTGAGGGCGTGAGGAGAATACGGTGGCCCTAGTGGCTTCTTGGGGAGCATTGTGCCTCCACACCGCTCCAACAGAGACATACTTCCTCTTAGAGGGAAGGAACTTCGGCAACACATCCTCGTCTCCACCGTCTCCACTCTTGGTTATCTTGTGCCTTTACTTGTGCAAGCTTATTTGTTTCATATCACTTGCTTGCTTGTGTTCCTATCCTTGTTGCATCATATAGGTTGCTCACCTAGTTGCATATCTAGACAACCTACTTTGATGCAAAGTTTAAATTGTTAAAGAAAAGCTAAAAATTGTTAGTTGCCTATTCACCCCCCCTCTAGTCAACCATATCGATCCTTTTAATTGGTATCAGAGCCTCATCTCTTTATTAAGGACTTTACCGTCCGAAGAGTATGGTTGATACCGTAGACGGTGTGGAGGAACACTCTGGTGTGAATCCGACCTCGTCTACGGGCGATGGGGGAACCTCGGTCTCTCGTGAGGAGTTCAATGTGGCCTTGGAGACATTGAAAACCTCCATGACGACCGAGGTTGAAAGCATGTTTACTAAATTCCTTGAGGGGCTTAAACTATCCACCGCACCGTTGAAAGTGGGTGATCCCACCGACAAGGTGACGGATGCTATCTCCGACAAGGGGGAAGCTAGTAGTGAAAAGGATCCTTCTTCTAGTGGTAAAAATGGCACCGGCATCTTTGCTCATGTGGAACCACCACTTGTTTATGGTGGACCGGTTCCTTCCACCCATTTGAATCATGCCGGTCCTCCCCCTAAGATTGTGAAAAATGAGGACTTTGATTCTTGGGTTTACCGCTTTAAACTTCATTTAAATCATGTGAATACTAATCTTTGGAGAATCATTGAAGAAGGTTTCTATCCGCATGATCCAAGCAACTTCACTCCTCGAGAAGCCGCGGATAATCAATTCAATGAGAATGCTCTCTTCATCATTCAAGATGCAATCCCTGTTGGGGATCGTAGCAGAAATTTAAAATTTTCTACGCATCACCAAGATCAATCTATGGAGTAATATAGCAACGAGGGGAAGGAGAGTTCATCTACATACCCTTGTAGATCGCTAAGTGGAAGCGTTCAAGTGAACGGGGTTGATGGAGTTGTACTCGTCGTGATCCAAATCACCGATGATCCTAGCGCCGAGCGGACGGCACCTCCACGTTCAACACACGTACGGAACGGAGACGTCTCCCACGCCATGATCCAGCAAGGAGGAGAGAGAGGTTGAGGAAGAGAGTCCAACAGCAGCACGATGGCGTGGTGGTGAAGGAGTGGCAGTTCTCCGGCAGGGCTTCGCCAAGCTCACGCGGAGGAGGAGAGGTATTGGAGGGAGGGGCTGCGCCAGGTTCAAGGGTGTGGTCGCCCTCCCACCCCTCCACTATTTATAGGTGGGGAGAGAGGGGGTCGGCCCCCCTATATCTCATCTAGGGTTGGGGCGGCGGCCAAGGGGGGGAGGAGTGCCTCCCAAGTCAAGTGGAGGCCCTCCCCCTTAGGGTTTCCCTTCTCCCATGTGCATGGGCCTTGGGGGGGCTGGTGCCCTTGGCCCATTAAGGTTAGGGCGCCCCCTACAGCCCATGCTACTGTATTGGACATGGTGGAATATTTTGCGGACCTCCGAACCCCTCCGGAATCCTCCGGAACCTTCCGGAAGCTTCCCGGTACAATACCGGAAAAAACCGAACTTTTCCCGGAACCCGAACAACAACTTTCCATATATAAATATTTACCTCCGGACCATTCCGGAACTCCTCATGACGTCCGAGGATCTCATCCGGGACTCCGAACAACATTCGATAATCACATACAAGTCTTCCTAATAACCCTAGCGTCATCGAACCTTAAGTGTGTAGACCCTACGGGTTCGGGAACCATGCAGACATGACCGAGACAACTCTCCGGCCAATAACCAACAGCGGGATCTGGATACCCATGTTGACTCCCACAACTTCCATGATGATCTCATCGGATGAACCACGATGTCGAGGATTCAATCAATCTCGTATTCAATTCCCTTTGTCCATCGGTATTGTACTTGCCCGAGATTCGATCATCGGTATCCTGATACCTTGTTCAATCTCGTTACCGGCCAGTCTCTTTACTCGTTCCGTAACACATCATCCCGTGATCAACTCCTTGGTCACATTGTGCACATTATGATGATGTCCTACCGAGTGGGCCCAGAGATACCTCTCCGTTTACACGGAGTGACAAATCCCAGTCTCGATTCGTGCCAACCCAACAGACACTTTCGGAGATACCTGTAGTGTACCTTTATAGCCACCCAGTTACGTTGTGACGTTTGGCACACCCAAAGCACTCCTACGGTATCCGGGAGTTGCACAATCTCATGGTCTAAGGAAATGATACTTGACATTGGAAAAGCTTTAGCAAACGAACTACACGATCTTGTGCTAGGCTTAGGATTGGGTCTTGTCCATCACATCATTCTCCTAATGATGTGATCCCGTTATCGATGACATCCAATGTCCATGGTCAGGAAACCGTAACCATCTATTGATCAACGAGCTAGTCAACTAGAGGCTTAGTAGGGACATGGTGTTGTCTATTTATCCACACATGTATCTGAGTTTCCTATCAATACAATTCTAGCATGGATAATAAACGATTATCATGAACAATGAAATATATAATAATAACTAATTTATTATTGCCTCTAGGGCATATTTCCAACAGTCTCCCACTTGCACTAGAGTCAATAATCTAGTTCACATCGCCATGTGATTAACACTCACAGGTCACATCGCCATGTGACCAACATCCAAGAGTCTACTAGACTCAATGATCTAGTTCACAACACTATGTGATTAACACTCAAAGAGATCTGGGTTTGATCATGTTATGCTTGTGAGAGAGGTTGTAGTCAACAGGTCTTGCCATATTCAGATCCCTATGTATTTCGCAAAACTTTATATTGTAGATGCTGCTGCCACGTTCCACTTGGAGCTATTCCAAATTGTTGCTCCATTATACGTATCCGGTATCTCTGCTCAGAGCTATCCAGATAGGTGTTAAGCTTGCATCAACGTAACTCTTTATGTCGAACTCTTTATCACCTCCATAACCGGGAAACATTTCCTTATTCCTCTAAGGATAATTTTGACTGCTATCTGGTGATCCACTACTAGATCACCTTTGAACCCTCTTGCCGGACATGTGGCAAGGCACACATTAGATGCGGTACTTCAGCATGGCATACCGTATAGAGCCTATGACAAGAGCATAGGGGACGACCTTCGTCCTTCTTCTTTCTTCTGCCGTGGTCAAGCTTTGAGTCTTACTCAACTTCACACCTTACAACTTAGGTAAGAACCCCTTCTTTGACTGATCTATTTTGAACTGCTTCAAAAACATGTCAAGGTGTGCGTTCTTTGAAAGTATCATCAGGCGTTTTGATCTATCTCTATAGATCTTGATGCCCAATATGTAAGCAGCTTTATCCAGGTCTTCCTTTGAAAATCACTCTTCAAACAACCGTTTATGCTTTCCAGAAATTCTACATCATTTCGAATCAACAATATGGCATCCACATATACTTATCAGAAATGTAGTAGTGCTCCCACTCACTTTCTTGTAAATACAAGTTTCTAACAAACATTGTATAAACCTAAAAGCTTTGATCACTCCATCAAAACATATATTCCGATTCCGAGATGCTTGCTCTAGTCCATACAAGGATTGCTGGAGCCAGCATACCTTTTAGCATCCTTAGGATCGACAAAACCTTTTATTGTATCACATACAACTTTCCTTACGAAAACTGGTAAGAAAACTTGTTTTGACATCCATCTGTAAGATTTCATAATCGAAAAATACAGCTAATGCTAACATGATTCCGACGGACTTAAGCATCGCCTACGGGTGAGAAATTCTCATCGTAGTCAACTCCTTGAACTTGTGAAAAGACTCTTTCCCACAAGTCGAGCTTCATAGACGGTAACATTACCGCCCACGTCCGTCTTCTTCTTAAAGATCCATTTATCTCAATGGCTTGCCGATTATCGGGCAAGTCCACCAAAGTCCATACTTTGTTCTGATATATGGATCCTATCTCGGATTTCATGGCTTCTAACCATCTGTCGGAATACGGGCCCACCATCGCTTCTCCATAGCTCGTAGGTTCATTGTTGTCTAACAACATGATATCTAAGACAGGATTACCGTACCACTCAGGAGTAGTACATATCCTTGTCGACCTATGAGGTTCGATAGCAACTTGATCTGAAGCTTCATGATCATTATCATTAACTTCCTATTCAACAGATGTAGGCGCCACAGAAAACATCTTTCTGTGTTGCATCACTCTCTGGTTGAAGTAAAGGTTCGACAACCTCATCAAGTTCTGTCTTCGTCCCACTCAATTCTTTCGAGAGAAACTCCTTCTCGAGAAAGGACCCGTTCTTAGCGACAAACAATTTGCCCTCGGATCTGAGATAGAAGGTATACCCAACTATCACCTTTGGGTATCCTATGAAGACGTGTTTGTCCACTTTGGCTTCGAGCTTCTCCGGCTGAAGCCCTAAGCATCGCATCCCCAAACATTAAGAAACGGCAACTTTGGTTTCTTGCCAAACCAATGTTCATATGACGTTGTCTCAACGGACTTAGATGGTGTCCTATCTAAAGTGAATGCAGCTGTCTCTAACGCATAACCTCAAAATGAAAGCGGTAGATTGGTAAGAGACATCATAGATCGCACCATATCTCATAGGGTTCGATTACGACGTCCGGACATACCATTACCTTGTGGTGTTCCAGGTGGCTTCAACTGTGAAACAATTCCACAATGTCTTAAGTGATTGCCAAACTCATAACTCAGAAAATCCCCTTTTGATCAGATCGTAGGAACATGATCTTATTGTTATGATGATTCTTAACTTCACTCTGAAATCGCTTGAACTTTTCAAACGTTTCAGACTTGTGCTTCATTAAGTAGATATACCTATATCTACCCAAATCGTCAGTGAAGATGAGAAAATAGCGATATCCACCGCACGCTTCAATTCTCATTGGATCACACACATCAGCATGTATGATTTCCAACAAGTCACTTGCCCGTTTCATTGTACCTGAAAACGGGGTCTTAGTCATCCTGCCCATGAGGCATGGCTCGCATTGTGTCAAGTGATTCAAAATCAAGTGACTCCAAACATCCATTGACATGGAGTTTCTTCATGCATCTTACGCCAATATGACCTAAGCGGCAGTGCCACGAGAAAGTGGTACTATCATTATTAACTCTACATATTTTGGCGTGAACATGTGTATTACCACGACCGAGATTCAATGAACCATTCACATAGGGTGCATGACCATGAAAGGTATCATTCATGTAAACAGAATAACCATTATTCTCTAACTTAAATGAATGACTGTATTGCAATGAACATGATCTAATCATATTCATGCTCAACGTTGACACCTGATAACATTTATCTAGGTTCAATACTAATCCCGAAGGCAGATGGAGCGTGCGATGGTGATCTCATCAACTTTGGAAAACACTTCCAACACACATCGTCACCTCGCCCTTAGCCAGTCTCCGTTTAGTCTGTAGCTTTTGTTTCAAGTCACCAATAATAGTAACTGAACCGGTATCCAATACCCAGGTGCTACCAGGAGTACTAGTGAGGTACACATTAATAACACGTATATACTTTGAAGTTGCCAGCCTTCTTATCTACCATGCATTTGGGGTAATTCCGCTACCAGTGACCGTTCCCCTTACAATAGAAGCACTTAGTCTCAGGTTTGGGTTCAACCTTGGGTTCCTTCACTGGAGCGGCAACTGGTTTGCCATCCATGAAGTTTCCCTTCTAGCCCTTGCCCTTCTTGAAACCAGTGGTCTTGTTAAACCATCAACACTTGATGCTCCTTCTTGATTCCTACCTTTTGCGGTCTTAAGCACCGCGAACAGCTCCGGGATCAACTCCATCCCTTGCATGTCATAGTTTATCATGAAGATCTAGTAGCTTAGTGATAGTGGCTAGAGAACTCTATCAATCACTATCTTATCTGGAAGTTTAACTCCCACTTGATTTAAGTGATTGTAGCACCCAGACATTCTAAGCACATGCTCACTAGCTGAGCTATTCTCCTCCATCTTGTTGGGAAAAGAACTTGTCAGAGGTCTCACACCTCTCAACACGGGCATGAGCCTGAAATCCCAATGTCAGCTCTTGGAACATCTCATATGTCTTATGATGTTCAAAACGTCATTGGAATCCCGATTCTAAGCCATAAAGTATGGTACACTAAACTATCAAGTAGTCATCAGGATGTGTCTGTCAGGTGTTCACAACATCCACACACAACGTTGTAGGGGTTTGCACATCGAGCGGTGCATCAAAGACGTAAGCCTTCTATGTAGCAGTGAGGACACTCCTCGGACTACGGACCTAGTCCGCATCATTGCTTATAATATCTTTCAACTTAATCTTTCTCTAGGAACGTATTGAAATAGGGAGCTACAACGTGAGCTATTTATCTACAACATATTTGCAAAGACAATTTAGACTATGTTCATGATAATTGAGTTCATCTAATCAAATTATTTAATGAACTCCCACTCAGATAGACATCCCTCTAGTCATCTAAGTGAAACATGATCCGAATCGACTAGGCCGTGTCCGATCATCACGTGAGATGGACTAGTCATCAACGGTGAACATCTCATGTTGATCGTATCTTCTATACGACTCATGTTCGACCTTTCGGTCTTCCGTGTTCCAAGGCCATGTCTGTACATGCTAGGCTCGTCAAGTCAACCTAAGTGTTTCGCATGTGTCCCGAGGCCATGTCTGTACATGCTAGGCTCGTCAACACCCGTTGTATTTGAACGTTAGAATCTATCACACCCGCTCATCACATGGTGCTTCGAAACAACGAACCTTCGCAATGGTGCATAGTTAGGGGGAACACTTTTCTTGAAATTTTAGTGAGGGGTCATCTTATTTAAGCTACCGTGAGGCCCTAGGGGGAGTGTTGTTCTCTCAATGAACTCTCCCTCCCTCCATTATGCATAAATTGATCAAGTCTTTCACATTAGCCATGTTTGATGGTACTTGTGCGTCAAAGACGAGTTTTGGTCATGGACCCAAGGATAATTCTTCGCGGTGCCATACCAATTGACTCAAACATAGGTGGCTACGGCCACCGCCCTCTCTTTGGAGAGGTGGTGTCACGTGGTTGTTTCGTTTTGTCGTTTGCCTTTCCGCCTTTGTGTGTAGCGTAGTCTTGTGGTGTCGTGTTGCCTCGGAGTGTTCGTGCAAAGACCTTGTTTTTTGTGTGCTTGAAATGTGCATCTTCTTGAGCCCACGGTACTACAGCGGCTTGCCGCGGTACTACCGCTTTGAGAGGCACGGTACTACCACGCCATAGCGCGGTACTACCGCTCAGGTGCGGTACTTCTACCGAGCGGTACTACCGCGATGAGGCACGGTACTACCGCGCCGTCGAGGGAGCATGGGGGTTATGACTCGGGCAGGGGAGTTCCAACTCCCCATACCCATTCACTCGTCCCTATCCCCATGTCTCTCTCTCTCTTGCTCAAGAACGGCGCCGGAGGTCCTCGCCGGATCTCCGTCTCCGGCCACTCTCCTCGGATTCCGACCGGTGGGATCGTTCCCCACCACTTCCTCTTGCCATGGACCAAGGTTTTTCCCCAAATCCCTCTTTTTCTTGGTTGTTCTCTCGCTTCTAGGTTTTTGGGGAGATGCTTGTTGTTCTTGAGATTTTAGGCCAAATCTATGCAAGAGTAGGATGTAGGAGAGTCGTGTTGCGTAGGAATCATACTTGATATGTTGTCTTGTGGTAGATTTGTCCAACCATAGTACCGCCGCGGTTTTGCGGGCTTTTCTCGTATTTGAACTTGTTCGGATCTGACGCGGTGCGGTACTACCGTGTCTCATGTGCGGTACTACCGCCCATCAGGTGCGGTACTACCGTGCTAGGTGCGGTACTACCGCTCATCAGACGCGGTACTACCGCGCTTGCTGAGGCACTAAGCTCGTACTACCGCTCCTAGACCCGGTACTACCGTGACCTTACACGGTACTACCGCGACTAAGAGCGGTACTACGATCTTAGTTCCGCAGCACTTGGCAGTACTACCATAGGGGTCAAATCTCTCTCTAGGCAATTATCTTGTGTGCTTTCTGCATGTTTCTTTTGCTTTGTTGTGGTCTTTGCATTGATCCCTCTTGTTTGTCGTGGGTGTTTTGCGGTTTGTGTCTCAGGTGGGGGCTCTGGCCGTTCCAATCCCAGTCGTGACACTGGCTCCAAGCGTCTGCGCAACCTCCAAGATGAAGCCCCAGAGGGCTCCAATGCCCCCAAGCGCAATGTCAATACCACTGCCAGCAAGCAAAAGGAACCTGCTAAGGGCATGGACGAGATTTCAGTCACTGAGTATGTCGAGTGCCAGAAGATCAATCCCTATGTGAATCCTCGGGCTATCCTCAGAGGCACCGAGTTGTTCTGGACCAAGCAATAGGCTCTCATCTATCTGGATGTGATCAAGAACAAGTAGAATACCTTCGTGGATGTCAAGTGGATAGACATGAATCACATGCGGAAGGACAAGTTTCGTGACTATTTTGGAGAGGCTCTGGACTTGGTGGAGCAGTTTGCTATTGAGCCGGTGATCTCCTTTCACCTTGACTATGACCCTGAGCTTATCTGTCAGTTCTTTGCCTTAGTTTACTTTCATCTCGGGGATGAGTGAAGGATGACCTGGCCTGGCGCGGTAGTACCGCTAGCCGCGGGCTGGTAGGTGGGTAGCGGTTGGATCTTTGTCCTACACTACATAAGGGGTCCCCTTCTTCCCTGTTGACTCATCTCTTCCAACCCTAAACTCCATTATTGCTCTAAGCTCCATTTTTGCCCGATCTCACTCCCTAGCCAATCAAACTTGTTGATTTGTTCGGGAGTGGTTGAGAAGGCCTCGATCCACACTTCCACCAAGAGAAATTTGATTCCCCCCACTAATCCCTTGCGGATCTTATTACTCTTGGGTGTTTGAGCATCCTAGATGGTTGAGGTCACCGCGAAGCCATAGTCCATTATGGTGAAGCTTCATGGTGTCATTGGGAGCCTCCAATTGAGTTGTGGAGATTGCCCCAACCTTATTTGTAAAGGTTCGGTCGCCGCCTCCAAGGGCACCAATAGTAGAATCACGGCATCTCGCATTGTTTGAGGGCGTGAGGAGAATACAGTGGCCCTAGTGGCTTCTTGGGGAGCATTGTGCCTCCACACCGCTCCAACGGAGACGTACTTCCTCTCAAAGGGAAGGAACTTCGGCAACACATCCTCGTCTCCACCGTCTCCACTCTTGGTTATCTCGTGCCTTTACTTGTGCAAGCTTATTTGTTTCATATCACTTGCTTGCTTGTGTTCCTATCCTTGTTGCATCATATAGGTTGCTCACCTAGTTGCATATCTAGACAACCTACTTTGATGCAAAGTTTAAATTGTTAAAGAAAAGCTAAAAATTGTTAGTTGCCTATTCACCCCCCCCCTCTAGTCAACCATATCGATCCTTTCACTCATGGTCATCGACAATGGGGCGAAGCTCCAGCTCCTCTTCCTCATCATCGAGGTCCACAAAGAGCCACTCCCTCTCTCGTAGGTGAGGTGGATACGGTGGTAGTTTTCTGCCACCTCTCATCAGACTGGTTCGAGTCGAGGATGGCCGCTTGCTCCACCTCGAACAACACCGCTGCCTCCATGACTTGGGCGTGTTGGAACTTCGCCTCCGTCTTCTCCATGCCAAAGCCGTAGGGCTCAAACTCCATGCCCAACGCCTCCTCCTCCTTTGGTACCTCCTCCTGCTTCGCTGCAATTTGAGTGTCGTGACACTCTTCGGTCGCGATCTCTGCCCGGCATTCGGAAGTGAGCATCTTGTAGTAGGTTATTTTTCAAGAGACTCAATTTACCTCGTGTTCACCATTCTTGCTCCCCACCAAAAATGTTTGATCATTTTATTAAGATGCTTACAAAGACCTTCGGGGAGTTTAAAACAAGACATGGAGAAAACCGGAATTGCTTGTGCCACTAATTTTATGAGGACCTCCTTGCCCGTGAGACATTATTTTTTTCAATCCGTCGTTTGGTCTTACCTCATAGTGCATCTTTGAGGTACTTAAAAGCTCTCATCTTCGACATGCCAACATATTTTCCATTCAACGTTCCATTGGGTACCTGCAAAATATCCTTCTCCCCTGCTCCGACAATTTTTATGTACGATTAATCTCGTTGAATTTGAATTATTATTGTGCTAGACTTATTTGCATGCTACGTATGATTTGTGCTATTTTTTATCCGAACTTTAATGAAATCTGTCGTGTTTACATGAATTTCATCCGGTTAGTTGAAACAATGTTTGAAATGTAAGCGGACGTATGCAGTTGGCATTGGATGGACGGCTCTCGCATCCGTGTCCGCAGACTAATGCCGGAGCAAATTTACGGATAGCAAATTTACGGGTAGCGTTAGAGATGCCCTTATACTTCTTTTTTAGCGTAAGATGCCCTTATACTTCTTCTTCACAGATGGAAAGTGGGCCTTGAGAGGGTTTCCGACATTTGGGCCTGTTCTCAATGATCAGGAGCATTTCCCCCTACCCCTCAAAAAAAGAAAAAGGAAAATTAAAGGAGCAATTTCCCCTTTTCTTCCGCCGCTCCTGCTCCGCTCCACTGCACAGACAGCACGCCCCGCTCCAAACCCTCATCCCCACCGCGGCGCTTCCGGCGACGGCCATGGACACCCGGGTGCCCCCCGTTACCATGGATCCCGCGGCCGAGGTGAAGTCCCGGCGCGGCCGCCATGACCCAGACGAGATGGAGGACCTCTTCTCCCGCATGCTCTCCCGGACCCGCAACGTCCTCCCAGACCCGCCCGTCTCCGTCGATGGCCGCCTCTTCGCTCTCCTCCCCCACGACTCCGTCGACGGCATCAGGCGCCTCCCCGACATGCTCCTCGGCAACATCGTCTCCCGCCTCCCAGTCAAGGAAGCCGTGCGCACCGCCGCGCTCTCCCGGCGCTGGCGCAGGGTCTGGCGCTCCACCCGCTCGTCCTCGTCGACTCCCACATCCTCCCCGCAGACGCAGGGACCGCGGTCGTGCACGCCAACGCGCGACGCATCACCTCTGCCGTCTCCCGCATCCTCGCCGCGCACCCGGGTCCCTTCCGCTGCGTCCACCTCACCAGCTACTACATGGAAGAGTTCGATGGCCTGCTCAGGCGCTGGCTCCAGATCCTCGCTGACAAGGGCATCGAGGAACTCATCCTCGTCAACCGCCCAATGCCGCTCGGCTACCTTCTCCGCTCCACGTTCTTTCTCCCCTCCACGTTCTTAGGCATGACCACCCTCACCTGTCTCTACCTCGGCCTCTGGAAGTTTCCCGACATGGCCGGCGTCAAGCGCACCACCTTTTTCCCTAACCTCCGTGAGCTTGGGCTCTGCACCGTCCTCATGGAGAGCAAGGATTTGGACTTCATCCTCGACAGGAGCCCCGTGCTTGAGATGCTCTGTGTGGAAAGCAATATTTTCAATCTTGGCCTTCGCCTTGTCAGCCAAAGCATCCGGTGCGTGAAGATCATCCTGTCCTTCTTTGAGGAAATCGCTGTGGTGGACGCCCCATGCCTGGAGCGACTCATCCTTTCAGGTGGTTGGACCAAAGACGGGGTCTGCACCAAGGTGAAGATCAGCCATGCCCCCAAGTTGCAATCGTTGGGGTACTTGGATTTAGAAAATCATGTCCTAGAGTTTGGCAACACTGTCATCAAGGTGCCTCATCTTTTCCATTCGTTCTACTATACATCATACATAAATGATGAATGCATATGTGTGATCTTTCTTCTATTGATTGAGTGCATTGAGATTGCAATTGCAGGCTGGGACAAAGGCGAGCCCAAGCACCATGGTACCAAGTGTGAGGATCCTGGCTTTGGATGTGCGTTGTGGAGTCCGCAGTTATGCCAAGATGATCCCGGCTGTCCTCGGATGCTTTCCGAATGTTGAGACACTCCACATCATGGTGAAGCCCCTAGTGCTTCTTTTAGCATTCATTTGCACCATCGTGTACTATATGCACATTATTGTCAATTGCTGCTGTTGCTGTATGATCCATTAACAGATGATGAATTTCATGTGCACTAATTTAATTAATTTTACAGTCTGGAGAAACTGGTCAACCCTCTGTCAAGCACAACCTTGAGTTCTTGAATGAGTCTGGTACCATAAAATGCATCCGCTCGTGCATCAAACTGCTGGTTTTCCATGATTTCTGAGGGGATCGAAGTGAGCTTGCTTTCCTCAAGTTTTTCTTTAAGAGTGCGTTGGTGCTGGAGGAGGCATTGATAGTGATGGCAAATGGAAGTTTCACTTTGATGGAGGATATGCTTTCCAAAGTGAAGCCTCTGGGATCCATGAAACGGGCCAGTTCAGACTCCACAATCACTATTAACCCCCAAGGAGGTAGCATTTGGAACTTTAAGAAAGCATCCGACTTTTCTCTTTGCGACCCTTTCGCGAACGACTAAAGTCAAAGGTGCCTGTTTATTTCATGGTCACTAGCTCTGGAAATTGTTATGTTCTGTGGTCATAGCATGGACATGCACTATTTTCAGCTTTTCAATGATCCGCCTGACTCTTGTTTCTACAAACTTGATTAGCTTAAGTGTTGAAGTTAGTGCTACCGTCTTCAACGATGCAAATGACTATCATTCTGCGCCTCTGCGGTAATTGCAGAGCACCTATTCTACTCATGTTAATTGTGATTTCATTAGCTAGGTTTGAGCTCCTGAGTATGGCGTTACATTGCACAATTGCTGCCATACGTATGAGGCTTGACAATTTACTCTAGGCAGAAGATATTGATGCTCTCAGAGTGTGCCATCTTTGGTTCTGATTGATTTGCATAGGTGTGCCAAGTCAATTATTATTGCAGCTATTTATGCCCTATCTGGTTCTTCAGTTGTGTTATTTGAATCCTTATTTGCAAGCTAATTTGGTTACGTTTGCAACATGTTAAGGTAATGGTAACTTGAACAACATGGGCATGGCTAAGGCCAGGTGGCCAAACTATTTTCAGAGCTAGTTTGGTAGTAGAGTTTCTTTTCTTCTGCAGTGAGATCCTTATGAAGAATAACTTTCAGAGAATAGTATAGGGTGGTAAACAGAAGTGAGCAACTCGTGGTTCATTGCTTGGTCCATTTTATCTAATCATTCTGCCATTTCAGTAAATTGGTATGCAAAACTTGACAATTTTCTCTGTAGCACTTTATGCTCAGGCATTATCTGAAAATGTTAGAATCCAATTGTTTTTGCTGTCATAGTCCCTTATGGTATATGATATCCTGGTTGTTTTACAAGCCACCAGAGTCATTTTCTGCTAGTTAGTGCAAAACAGACGTTATAAATTGGTAATGCAAATGTTTTTCTTTTTTCTCAGAACTATTGCTTAGGACAAAATATTATGTTAGAGTGTCTGACAGATTAAGTGTTGATATGTTTCCACATTAGATGTTGATTCAACTACTAGAGGGAAAGTAGCAACTGTCCTCTCTGTCCAGGGGTCATTGTACTAGTTATGTTTTAAACATCAGTATTTGTATGCTCTCCTAAGCTATGTGATTCTCTTGCGTATTCAGTACCTAAGAGTTCTATATTCATTATTTTTTATTTTTTCGGTATTTTGCCATCTTTTTATGGTGTTTTGTCATGCAGAAATTCATTTATCTTTTTTCATGATGATTTCTTTCTCGCGTCTGATGTTTTTGCCTAGAAGATGTTTACTCAAGTTTTGTGTCGACCAGTTATGGATGGATCGCAAACATCATGAACCTTGATACTCGCCCATGCATACCTTCTAAAACCTAGCAAGATGTTGCTTTGTAGAAGATGCTTGATTTCTACCTTTCCCATGTCATTATCCTTGGTCTTTCTTTCTCTGTTGTCCAGTCTTAATTGCCATATCATTCATCATTTCCTTGTTATCATTTATAGTTCAGTTTGCCTTGTCCTTCACCATTTCTCAGTTATCATCTACTCAACAACATTGTCATTCATCAACATTGTCATTGGATTAAATTTCTTTCTCTGTATAACAATACTTCTTTGAACAATAGTTCTTCAGTCCCTTGGTTATCTGTCTTAAATTCTTAATTAAGCTCGAAGGCTGACTTGATTATAAGTTATCTAGTTGTTTACATAGTATTTTCGAGAGCTACAGCGAGCAGTTTGTTTTCTAGGACCATGTCAAGCAGTTCTCAGTCATATAAATAGTATTTTGAGAGCTACATTTTGTTTTCTAGGACCATGTCAAGATCCACAATCATGCTTTGTTTCCTCAAGAAAACACTGTTTTTGAGCTTCCTTTACATGCAAAGAGCAGCTTCGAGGGTAGCTGCAGTCAACTTATCCGACTGGCAATGCATGTCTATGCCAACATGTAATAACTAAACATAACATAGTGTAAGAAAAGTTCAGATAGTATATCAACCACAACAATTCTAATCCAAATGCAGAATTACTATCCTGAAAATTTGATGTGAAGTGGACAATCCATAATTCGGAATTTGCTTCCAAGAAAACCAAAGTGATTTAAATCATCACCATTATACAAGGACACACACACACACAAATATAAACTCGTGAGAGTCTGGATCCTCTTTTATTTTACCAGTATTAGCAAAAGTAGATCCTCTTTTAGTTGGCAACTATTATTGTTAGGCGCCAAATTAAATTAGCTTAATTTTTTAACACGATTGGACGCATGCCCCAACTGCCGAAGAGGAAAAATAGTTGTTGCAGTGAAATGTTGCATCCAAATTTATATATAGAACAGAAAACAAATAATCAGATATTTGACTACTTGGTTCTTGATGAGGACATGACTACCTTGGATATGACCAAAAATATTGCATATATGCATATTTGTCAGGTGATTTCTAGTGCAAACTATTCAATAATCTATTTATGTTATCCAGAACAAAAATACTTCACACACTTTTATGTTTTGTCTAATTGCAGATGTATGGGACATTTGTACAATCCACATATGAAGATAAGGAAGAAAGAGATGTTTATTTGCTGTCCAAAAAGTTCTCTCACGTCACTTTTGGCCCAAGACAAGATAGAGTCCAAGTCTCTCACGTTCTGGATTCAGATTCGGACTGCACAGACACACCTGACTCAAAATGCACACAAGTTTTTCATACGGAATCCGAATTGGGTGATTCTTTTTTTGTTGGAAACTAGATTTCGTGCACTTTCCAACCCAATTAGAATCACCTTCAAATTCGTCCGGAGCGTTGAGTTGTGGACGAAACAATCGGATGCTGCAGCAGAATCCGAGTCAAACTACAAGTCCAAAGGTGTTACATCACCTCCACTTGGGCCCATTGGCCTTGTACGAGCTAGATTTAGTTTTAGGCTGCCTTGGGACGTCCTCCCACCTCCTTGGCCGCCACCCCTTGCTCCTATATAAGTAGATCCATCTAGTAGTTTTTCCTTGGGATTTGTTTAGTTAAAAGTTAGCCATTGCAACTTCGTGTACTTCGTTTGTGTCCAACGACCAGACCAAGACCGCTTCCGGATCCCACCATTATCAATACCTCATATATATTTGCAATATTCAGATTGCTTTATCATATTCTTGCTCGTTCTTCGATTGTTTGCAGGAATAGACCTTCGTGGTCAGGCTGACCGTGCTTCCGGCATCGTCAGTAACCTCAGGAGATTGGTTTAGCGATTGCTAAGGCGCAACGTCGTGCACGTTTGTAGTTGGATCGTCAAAGTCGTCTCCACCAAATCGATAGTTATCATCTCATCGAAAGATCGGCACCCTCGCCTGTATCAAGTGGTATCAGTTTTCAGGTTGCTCGGTGAGATTTTACAGTTTTTCATAGTTTAGATCGCATCTGTCATTCATACCTACAGTCCATGAAAAAGCCATAAAAAAGTTAGATCTGTTCATCATTTATCCAAGCCAGTCTGAGCCTTTGCAATTTTCTATTCATTGCTTGCATAGTTGAATTATCGGTTGCATCGTCGTGTTAGTTGCTGGTCTTAGTGTCTAGTTCCTTTAGAGTTTCGAGTTCTGTTCACATTAGTCACGCCGCCGCTGCATCATTATCCCTTCCGCTGTCCACCATCCCATCCATTAATTTCCACCACGTGCTACGCACTGTTCATTGTCATAATCATAGTTGAGGTCATTCACATCTTCGCCTGATCCAATCTGCATCTTATCTAGTTTGTCTTGGAAAGAGGGAGAAAAAAAAGATAGAGGAAAAAAAAGAGGAAAAAAAAGAAAAAGAGAGAGAAGAAAAAGAAAAAAAAAGCGTGAGAAAAAAAAAGAGAGAAGAAAAAAAATCGGATCTATCTAGAATCAATCTCGTACCTGAATTCGGATTGAAATCTGTTTTGCGCACTGTTCAGTAAAACAGGTGTATCTTCCTCGTACGAAGTCCGTTTTGGCTCCGTGAGTACTCAAATTGAAGCTAGCGACGAGCCGCATCTAAATAGTTGTAGAAGCTAGTTCAATATTTGACACCTCAAAATCGGCTTCTAAATAGGTCTTTTTGCCCTCTGAAGTTCGTGAACACAGCTTGTTCCAATTTTTCATGCCAGTTTTAGAATTCTTTGACTCCTCATATTAACTCGGAATTGAGTGATTCTTTTTGCATTGGAAAGCTTGAGTTAGTAGCATTCTTTGAAAGAATTTATCAGAAAATTGTCTTAAACTTTTCAAGAGGAAAGTTGGAGAGAGAGTTGTTGTATATCCTGCTTGGCAGTTGTTTTTCATCATTATCTTCACTGCCGTTGTGATCTTCACTTATATCTTGCTGTCAAGAGCTACTTAGTATCTTTCATTGATGCTAGTTGTGCTACGCCGTGACCTCATTAGTGTTCTAGGCTCGCGTCTCTAGTCCGGTCTAGCCTAGGACCAGCACAGTACCGTCGTTGAGCGTTTATTCAACATTGCATCTTTGAATTGATTATTGCTAATCTTTTGCTACCATATATAGCCAACCCAGCTCCACATATTTCTACACCGTGTATACGTACGCTCCCCTGGCAATCGCTTTACTCAATATTCGGAGTTACTTGACACCGCTGGTTGCCGATCACCGCCTGCTGCATGGTAAGAACTTGTAAGACATTGATATTTGCTTTACTGTGAGTGTTTTACCACCACATCCTAGTAGTTATAGGAACATTATTTTTAGGTTTTGTTTCTTGTTCTACTAATCATGACAGGATCCAGAGCCAATTCATGGGCTTTGTCGATCGCGGGAGACGTGCCACCACCTTTGCAAATACCACAACCGTCACGAGAGGTGCACAAACATCCAAATGCACATGATCAGGTTAATGTATCTATACCACCATTTAATGGCCGTTTTAAACCTGCTTTATATATTGAATGGGAGTTCGACATAAAAAATATATTTGCTTCTCATAATTTCAATGAACATAAAAAGGTTATGGTTGCGGTTGGTTCTTTCACTGGTTATGCTTTGGTTTGGTGGAGTGAATATTGTCGGTTACACCCTGATTATATACCTACTACTTGGGATGATTTGAAACTTGCCATGCGACATACTTTCGTCCCTGCTTATTATACTCGTGACATGATTAAGAAGTTGCAACACTTAAAACAAGGTAGTGAAACTGTAACAAAATATTATGATGATTTACAAACTACCTTGTTGCATTCCTCTTTAGAAGAAAGTGAAGATGATTTTATGGATAGATTTTGGGGAGGATTAAACCGTGATATTCAAGAGATACTAATTCATGAAGAGTGTTATCCTATGGACCATTTGTTTCATCTTGCTTGCAAAGCTGAACAGGAAATAAAATGACGTGTTGGCCACGAGGAGAACAAGCGCATGGTGCACATTCCAAGAGTTGATATGATTGTTCCTTCAACTACTAGGCATACTATGACAACCACATCCGTTGTTGTCAGGACTACATCACCTCCACCATGTGACACATCGCCCCCGAGAGTGGCTACATCATCTGAGTTGATCATAAGAGGTAATGACAAAGGTACTGATCTTCCATCTCTACATGAGAATGATGAATGCCTTGTCAATTTGAATGCACCATCTGATGAGCTACCCACTACTTTGATCACACCACCTATTTTAGAGGACTACGTTGATAATTTGACTTTGCCATGTGATCAAACAATTGAAATACCAATAATTTTGAGTGCACCCATTGAATTAACTATTGATGCAAAAGAACCAATGTTTAATCATTTTGATATGACCTCTAATCTTGGTGATGATTCTGTGTTGAATGACTTATTGCATGTTTGCTTATTTAAGCATGTTGTAGCATGTAAATTTGATGCAAGTAAGGTTTATTCACCAATGTTGGGATGGTTTAATGATGAACATTGTCAATCTTTTGAAATGAATAAGAGCTTCACTTATATGTGCAAACTAAGTTGCAATATTTTCATGCCTTCTACTTCTTGTGCTAATTTTTTGGCTTTAGATTTTATGAACTATGCAAGTTACTCATCTATTCATGTGTCATATATGCAAAAATCAAGGGAAGTAAAAATGGATGACATACACATATACAACATGTACACCTTGTCTCTTTTGTTAGCCACATTTCAGATTAAGCAACGCCGAGGACGGCTTTATTTTCAAGAAGGGGAGGATGATGAGGACATGACTACCTTGGATATGACAAAAAATATTGTATATATGCATATTTGTCAGGTGATTTCTAGTGCAAACTATTCAATAATCTATTTATGTTATCCAGAACAAAAATACTTCACACACTTTTGTGTTTTGTCTAATTGCAGATGTATGGGACATTTGTACAATCCACATATGAAGATAAGGAAGAAAGAGATGTTTATTTGCTGTCCAAAAAGTTCTCTCACGTCACTTTTGGCCCAAGAGAAGATAGAGTCCAAGTCTCTCACGTTTTGGATTCAGATTCGGACTGCACAGACACACCTGACTCAAAATGCACACAAGTTTTTCATACGGACTCCGAATTGGGTGATTCTTTTTTTGTTGGAAACTAGATTTCGTGCACTTTCCAACCCAATTGGAATCACCTTCAAATTCGTCCGGAGCGTTGAGTTGTGGACGAAACAATCTGATGCTGCAGCAGAATCCGAGTCAAACTACAAGTCCAAAGGTGTTACATCACCTCCACTTGGGCCCATTGGCCTTGTACGAGCTAGATTTAGTTTTAGGCTGCCTTGGGACGTCCTCCCACCTCCTTGGCCGCCACCCCTTGCTCCTATATAAGTAGATCCATCTAGTAGCATTTCCTTGGGATTTGTTTAGTTAAAAGTTAGCCATTGCAACTTCGTGTGCTTCGTTTGTGTCCAACGACCAGACCAAGACCACTTTTCGGATCCCCACCATTATCAATACTTCATACATATTCGCGATATTCAGATTGCTTTTATCATATTCTTGCTTGTTCTTCGATTGCTTGCAGGAATAGACCTTCGTGGTCAGGTTGATCGTGCTCCGGCGTGGTCAATAACCTCTCGGAGTTGGTTTAGCGATTGCTAAGGCACAACGTCGTTGCACGTTTGTAGTCGGATCGTCAAAGTCGTCTCCACCAAATCGATAGTTATCATCTCATCGAAAGATCGGGACACCCCGCGTCTATCAGTTCTCCTCAAACTAAACAAAGTGGAATGATGATGGGCATATCTTTTACGAATTAACAGGTTCAAATTATCGGCAATCCTAGGACGAAAATGCACGGACAAATGCATGCCAATACCTGTGAATCAGAAAAGAAAGAAAAATAATCACCATCTTGTGCAACGAACAGCCAAGAATACAACTGCAAATACTCCAGGGATAAGGGTGCAAGCATGGTGTCGTACATGATTTATCCAGTAACAGCTCGTGTAGGAACTTATTCTGAATTCTTTGAAACCAAAAGGACGATCTAAAAATAATTTCTTCGATGTAGAAACCTCGTCCACTCTGAAAAGAGATAACTAAAAGAAAAAAAAACATATGTATCAATACAGAGGGTGTTTTGTTTACAACAATGGCTGGAAAATATAGTGCTACATCCCTGTAATAGCATCTATATATAACAACCATATAGAGATATGAATAATAAAATGGATGATAAAGGAACTGCATGGAGTAATGCACTGCTATAGGATCCTGGAGCAAAGTAAATATATGTACGATCTTCAATCTTGCAGGCACATAATGTGTTGATTTTGTTTCTCAAGAGTTGTGTAGGTCATCATAGGAACATCTGGCTTCAGGCTTTCAACTCTTGACCTCAAACCATTTTCTTTAGTAACTAATCTGCAAATAAATCGACATGGAACTAAGCTGAGAGAAAAATAAGACTGAATTTTGCTTATAAAATCGAACCACATAGGTGCTCACCAAAGGGTGAATAAATCAATTCTGATTTCTATATTACTAAAATTGGATCTAATTCAGATGCATCTCACTTGCAGGCAGGTTAGACCCAATACCTGTATACTAATCTGAAGAGGATCGTGCAAATTAAGATTAACCATGATGATTTGGACAAGGGGCTTACATCCCAGATTGCCGGAGTACTATTGGTGTTGGTACGAACTAGCCATGATTTGGCTTCTCTGCTATCAGACCAGGACGTCGGAGTCCATTGGGAAGCATAGGAGTATCGACGGCACCCGCACCTAAGCACCAGAAATCTCATATTTGGTCATCACAAACTCTTGTACGTTGACATATACTACTAATGTCATCTTAGTTGATTATTCCTGCACCAAAAGAGCTCCTAACAAAAGGTGCTAAACCAAAACTGGGCTGGGTCCCATATTGATATCATACGTCTCCGTATTATTTATTGGCTCACAGATCCTTGATAAACTCCTTCCCTACAGACATGTGCTCCTTAGTGTGGTAGGACCTAATATTCCCCTACTTCCCCGCCACTGCCGCCATTGGCAAACACATAAAGAGCAAGTCAAGAAGACATAATTTAACTAAACTATTCAGATAGCATAGCTTTAATCTATAGATGATTCAGCTCACTTCTTCCCATACCTACTCCACTGGAAGCAAACTGAGGATGGCTTGCTCCCAAGATCCATACCAAAGCTCATGTGTTCAGAAAGGAAATGGATAACCAATACCTACATTAAGATGCACTAAAGTTTATATACTGTCCGAAAGGAGCTACCAACTTCATAAATGGTAGTAAATACTTACGGCCAAGACTTAAATAGTCCATCCAATGATCAATAAGAACATAAATCAACATTGCATGAATATAAGAGTAAGAATGGCAATAAATTGGCATTATAATGCTTTTAAGGAGCTCACATTCTTTCTTTCTGTGGGTAAAACTTGTACTATTACTCATCTCTCAGCATCATTACAAATAGCAGTGCAAAGATGAACCCAACCAAACTACGGTTGTTCTTTCTATCCAGCAAGTTTGCTAGGTATTGACTAACCTGATTCTGAGTTCGTTTTATATGAGTACGATACAATTTTGACAATTTCGACGATTCCCTGGAAGAGTTTTGGTGAAGGAAAAAATTGTTCACTTCCCATCATTTGGGCAAGTGAGAATATTAAAAGAAACTGTAGCCTCCACAGAATAGAAAATAATTCTCTAGTCTCCACAGAATATAAATAAATTTCTAGCTTCCTGAAAGATAAACTATATACCAAGACTATAATTAAACTACGTTCCATCATCATGCATAAATGTTTATTTTTTTGGTGGAAAAAAGATGGGATATAAACAATGCTACTATACACATGACGTATTAATTCATCCAATTTTTGTACGATGCTGCTATTTAACCATCAATGCTTGTGAAAAAAATGTAGAACACCCACTGAATTGTACACATACCAAGGTCGGACACCAAAGTATTGGACATGAAAGTAGTTCCAGAACAGGAATCATGATTCAGGAAAGAAGATAACAAATATATGAGCTTGTATATGCGTTCTTTTCCTCGTCCGTGAAAGCACTACACCACCATAGAAGTGTGTTGCCGCAGTGCTAATGCTCTGCAACTGTTGCTCCTCACCACATCACTCCGCATCCTCCCAGCTCTACTTCTCGTCAGAACTGTAAGAAAATCGGAAAGTTAATAATCAATAATCAACCAGATGGGAACAGGAAGTGGAGTGGGGAGGAAGATGTCGCTGGCAAGGAGAAGGACGGACCCGGTGAGGGGTCGAAGCAGGAGGATCGGAGAGTGGCAACAGAGGCCGAATTGAGCGGCGCCGACGGAGACCGAGTTGAGCGGCGACGGCGGGGGAGTGGAGGCAACCCGTGATGGCATCGACACCGAGACCACCTAGCACGCCGCGAATCCTCCTGCCACAGAACAGCCCGCCGTGAAACTGCCGATGTTGATCGAAGCGGCCATTCGCTGGTGGAGGTGCAGCTGAGGAGCGGGGTGGCGCTGCTGGTGGAGAAGTGGTCGTCGGGAGGGCGTTCGGTGAGGGAACACAAGGATGGAGCGGTGGGAGGGTGGGGCGGCAGGGAGGGCGTTTGTCATAGGCGGCAGTTGGGCGGCGCTGCCCGGTGAAGTGGCGGCGTTCGGTGGTGAAGCAGCCCCGGGGTAGGCGAGGGGCGTGCTCAGCGGGTGGCGCCGGAGCCCGGTGGATCGGCGGGCGGCGGAGGCCCGCCCGTCCTGGCGTCCGTTGGGGGGGCGCCCGGAGGAGCAGGCGAAAAAGATCGTGGTGTGGGCGTGGTGTCAGGAGCGGTTTGGTTGTTTTTTTATTCCGAAGCGGCCGGTATGATTAGCGATGGCGTGGGTGTTGCTTAATTGTTGTGTGGATATCTCAGATAGACGGCTCTTGTTATTTGGATCTGCCTCTCTCTTCCTTTTATATGAAGTTATTATTGGTGTATTTCCTGCCTTAGTCTGCTAACCTGCACCCCTGGCCAATGGTAAAGTGCCGAGTCTGCATTTTTCTTGAATGGATGTTGTCTAGTTTACTGGAGGGCACACTTTTGCCGTTTATGCAGAATGGATATAGAAATAGTTTTGATTTTTGAACAAGGATTCACCTAATTGCTACTTCCTCCGCGCTAGTGTCCCTCCGTCCCTCCGGCTGATTGTGGTGATGGAAGGCTGGGGCCCGGGGGCGGCTCGGCTGGCCTTGTGTCGGTCTGCAGCAGGCCCCTTGTTGCGGTCAAAGCAAATTGCAAATCTCAAATATGGCGGTTGTTTCTGAGGCATCTGATCAAACATCAAAACCAGATCCGACGACTACGTACGAAGGCGGTTGACGCGCGGAGAAAAATCAGCCGGCTGACTCAAGCATTTTTTTCCAAAAAAAGAAAATAAGGAACGTAGTAATAATCCCGTAATCTCCTCGCAATCATGCCGAATATGTCGCTCAAGACCGTTCCGATTTCGGATCGTTCTCCTTGCCATCAAACCACCTCGAGTACGTACTACACACATATAGCAGCCTCCGTCCTCCTCCATGGCCCGGAGCCAGGCAGCCAGCAGACCCGCCTAGAAGCCTGCGGCCGCCGCATCCATCTGCAAAGCATGAGGGGCCGCGACCTGACCGGCCCGCTGCCGGACGACGTCCTCCAGCACGTGCTCTCCTTCCTGCCGTCGCGCGAAACCGTCCAGACGTCCGTTCTCTCCCGGCGCTGGCGCCACCTCTGGAAGTCCACCCCCGCCGTCCGCGTCAGCGGCCGGGGAGACGGCTTCCGCCTCTTCGTCAACAGCCTGCTGCGCCACCGGAACGACGCCTCGCCGCTGCCGCTGCGCGCCTTCGAGATCGACGACCTCGTGAAAGCCCCCCAGCCGTCCACCAACTTCTTCTTTGACGACGATGACGACGATGACGACGAGGACAGCGACGAGGACGTCCCCGAGACCGACCCCCACCCGGACGTCGGTCTGTGGGTCAGGCACGCCTTATCCACGTGCCGCGCCACCTCGCTCACGGCGCGCTTGGACGAGGAGGGCCTCCTGCCGTGGCGTCCGCGCCCCCCTTTCTCCTTCACGTCCGACCATCTCACGACCATGCACCTCGAGTTCGCCGAGCTCGCCGGCGGCCTCCTCGACTTCTCCCCCTGCCCGGCGCTCCTGCGCCTCAGCCTCAGCGGCGACGCCATAGTCTCGCCCTCGCTGGAGCGCCTCAGCATCGTCCGCTGCGACATCCCGATCGGCCGGAACACGGCCGGCCGGACCGCCACGATGAGGATCTCCACGCCCAACCTCCGTCATCTGCAGATATCCGATAGCTGTGACGGGGAACAGACACCTCCGTCCCTCGACAGCATGCCGTTGTTGACGACGGCGAGCATCCGGTTTACGGGGAGCACCCCACCAATGGTCACGCTTCCTTGCTTCTGCATGGCTTGTCAGAGGCCACGAGCTTGGAGCTTACGGCTTCGACTCCTGATGGAAAGGTTTGTCAAATGCGACCTAGTGTTAAATTTTTTACTTTCATCATTTAGTATAGAATTGGAAATGCGACCTAGTGTTAATATTTGCAAATGTTTTCAGTTCGCATGATCAGGCACAAATGCACAATAGTACGTATTGCAGTTTGCACCAGTCCCTACAAAAACATGCTCGAAAAAGAAATCTAAAAATTATGATAGGTTGCATTTGAGTCGGTTGTTTGATTAGGAGTGTACTTGCCTACTTGGTATGCTCAACCAAGCATCGAGCTTAATGAGGACTTACTATAAATAAGTGATGCTAATATTTCAGACAATTTATTATTTGTACGTGACATTATTTTTTCTTTCTCTTGCACATTCCTGAAACTCCTTTCCTTTGAACAGAAACATTCCGGTATCTAGTTGAGGTTTTTCTATATGCTAGTCACAAGTTTTTCTGAACCATACATGTGCACTCTATCCAGGCAATCCTACAAGGTGACTTGAGATGGTGCCCTACATTCACCGAGTTAAGGACTTTGATACTGAACGAGTGGTGTCTATATGACGATGTAACTGCGCTTGCATGCCTTCTGCGGCACACACCCGCACTAGAGACTTTGCAACTTGATTTCAAGGTACGCACTAACTATATATGTTGATGTGTTTGAGATGAATTACTTTGTGTTATTGTGTTTACCGTGGAAGTTTCCAAGTTGTATGTCGATTCTCATATCTACTTTGCCGGTGCATGCATGTAAGGTTTTAACCTTTATCTTTTCTTCTTCTCCAGAGCAGCGATACACTCCGGGAGAAAACAAAAGGAAGTTGTATCATATTAAAAGAGTTATTTCCTACACTTGAAAACCTGAAGACAGTGAAGATCGGAGGGCACTGCTCATATTCTGACACAAAGAACCACGAAATTATCAAGTTGTTCAGTGATTGGGGCATACCTCGGTGTAAAGTTAAGTACGCTCTGAACTTTGAAGGTAAGCTCTATATGTACCATGTTTCTTTGCGTGGTTTGTCTAGGCGTCGTATCATGTGAATCCGACACCCCTCGTGCATCCATGTATCCTTAGCATTTTGGTTCATCCGATCTACATCGTGTGTATTTGCTGAGCTGTTGACAACTTTTGCAACAAACCGCCCGCCTTCAGCCCTGTGCCTCCGCAAGTTCACCAGGTAAATTTGCACGGGCACCCCTGCACATACGAGACGCGCGAACCCCATGTCCCGATCACCATGGCGGCGACTTGCGGGTACATACAGAAGAACTGAACATACACCCTAACCTTCCACAAAGAAGAGATCCCGGCGGCCAGATGCGTATACTCGTAGGTCAATACAGTATCTCAAAATCATCCCTCTACCCTTGCCTTGTCCGCTTATCGTGCATAGTGTTTGAAAGCAGATCGCTTTTCTTCAGCCCAGGAGAATTAATGAGTAAAACAATGATCCGATTTGTATGTATACATGGATTCTTCTTAACTTGATGTAAACAGGGATTTCTGTGGTACACATGATGCGATCAAGCTCATACTCATTGTTCGAAATTTTGCTAGTGTCTAAACTTTATTCTGAATACACCTCGTCATGCTGACATCTCTGTGGGTGCCGCCAATTTTGCTGTAAAGCCGGGAATAGTTCTTCCTGCTTTTACCTGCACATACATATATTGATGGTAGACTCTAATTCTACCCCAAGTGTCATTTGAAATGTCATCGGGCCTTTCCATTAGCATTGTTGGCTAAATCAAAATTGGGATGTACTTCTCATGGCAAATAGTGTCCCCTTTTTCTGGTTACTTTCAGAGGCTTACCGTGTATACTTATTGCTGCAGCAATGGGATCTGCAAATAGTTGGCAAATGCAGATGAACAAGGAAGGATTTAGTACACCCATAAAGAAAGCAAGTGTTCCTGTCACTATAAGTCAATTCCTTTCACCGACCATTGTCGTATTCTGTTCAGTTATTCGTGCATGAAGGTTCTTACTGATTAATCATTTATTGTGTAGTGCTCATCTTTTATACCTGAATGTGAAGAATATTTGAAGCCTAATGTGGGGATGACATTTCAAGGACTGAAGGCTGTGGAGGAGTTCTACAAATCTTATGCACATCACTCTGGTTTTGGGGTTCGTATTGGACAGCAAAAGAAGTTAGAAAATGAGATAGTTCGCACTAACAGTTGCAATGTACAAGCTCATAGAACACATTCAGGAGCTCAGTGTGCAAGTACCACAGGCGTACATCACACAAGAATTAGCCAAATTCAGAGATGTGGTTGTCGTTGCTTTGCAAGGCGTACATCACACAAGTACTACATACTGTGAGCTCACCTGTTGATTCTGTTGTATAAGCAGTGTTCAGTATGAATCACACAAGGAACAACTCAAGTTACAACTCCACCTCAACAATGGCAATATAAACCGCTCTTTTCTTGAGAGAAAAACTGAGAGCTTTCAAAGGAGTTTACATTGTCATTTTCAGTCATCAGTCATAGGATAAATGAACTTTGAGTGTAGGACTAGCGAAGATTCATTTCTCATGTGAGTTAAAGTTAAGGCAGCCAGCAGATGTTATCCTGTTTCTCTCTCTCTCTCCCAACTTTCTGGATAACTAATTCAGAGAACTGAATTTCCTTTTCCGAATTTTGCATTCAGCAGTACATGTTTGCTCTTGGCTCATCCAAACAAGATCAATTGCTACTGCGATTTGGCAACAGGAGTTCATCTAACAAGATCAATTACTCCTACGTACGTGACCACACGTCCACACCATCTACTGCAGTGGCACTGATGGCGAGTGTGGTGGTCGCTCGTGTCACAGGCCGTAGCCGCCGGGATGCGGCCGCGGCCTACGCGGGTCTCCGTTGCAGGCTCCTCATGCTGCGCTCCGTCGCACGCTCCATGTCAAATGCTCCTTCTTGGCTCGTCGCCGGCTGCCGTCCACGTCGTGGCACTCCGTCCTGGCTCGTCGCCGGCTGCCGTCCACGTCGTGGCTGCTGCGGGGATGGGGCTTTGGAGGGACAATGAGATTTGGGGAGATCCCGAATTGGGGGAGCAGCCCTCGGCTTGGGAGGAGGGGGGTACATGGAAAATTACATGGCTGATTTGGGCAGCTGCGGGCGGTTTTCTGCAAAACGATGTTAGACGCACGGCAGACACGGGATTTTGATCTAACGGCCTGCGATGAGTGGATGCAGGAATGCACGAGGGATGCTGGATTCACAGGATACGACGCCGTTGTCTATAAGTAAATAAATTCTACATAAAAGCAAGCGCATTGAACAAAATTTAAAAAATAACTAGCTATATAATATATATGAAGAGAGTTTGTACATTTACCAACCGTTTGTATACATCAATATGTTGTCCTGTCCTGTTAATTATGTATTGCAAACTGCTTAATCACTTATCTGTTGTGTATCCTTCTGATTATTTGTTTGCTACAACAATCCATTTACAACAGTGGATACCGTTATGGAAAGGGAAAACGCAAGAGGGGGTCAAGAAGACGGCAGGATGCATCCCGGCTCAGATTGCAAAACTGAAGCAGGAATCGACGCTTCGCGAGGATCCAAGCGGTGTAGGATAGAACGTAGTCAGCTATGAGGTTCTATCCCTTTCAACAAGGACTGAACCGCGCCTCCTTGGAAACCATTGTACCCTATTCATTGAACTACTAGAAATTTCATGTTTGCCGAGTGTCAGCTCTTTGCCTAGTGCATTTTGTCGGGGATTCGGCAACTATTTTTTTAAAAAAAGCGAAACTCGGTAAGCAGGTGCTTTGCCGAGTGCCATGGACAAAACACATGGCAAAAAGGTGATTTCCCGAGCGCTACACTCGGCAAAAGGGTTCTTTCCTGAGTGCTACACTCGGCAAAAGGGGTATTCACTGTGCTGCACTGTTTTGGCTGTCGAGATTGTGTACAACCTCGGATGAAGATGATCCAAAAAATCAAAGTTTTTCATTTGGCAAGACGAATCATTTTCATGTTGTGAACTTCTTCATTTTAGGGTTAGGGTGTGTGATAGCTCTATCCTAAAAATTAGCAAAAAATATTTTTAGGTAAACAAGTAGTTTTGAGAGATTCACCCCCTTTCCATGGATAACCATGTCGGCCATTTTCACCTTGTTTTGGGAAAAATGAAAGAAAAGAATACAAGTTCAAAAAATACAATCCTTTCGCATGGAGTCCTTTCATGTGTACTAGCTGCAAATAAAAATACCAAGCTTTCAACATGACAATTTTGAAAGAAAAAAATCCTTCACAAAAGGGCTATCGTGTATGAACATTCATGACTTTCAAGTTAAATGACCAAGGTGATGGTCATATTCATTGCGTGGTTTATTATAATGTGCTCAGATTAGACAAATAGGTGTATCTTGCCATTACAAACAATGTTGCCAAATAGAGTTTCCAATTTTTCCTGTTAAAAATATCATTTTTCATATTCTAAGTGTAAAAAATAGGTATTTTTTGTGAAGCAATACAAAAAAACAGGGTGCAAAGTGGTACCGCTCCAATTTTCACAGTAAGTAGACCTTATTTTATGCACATCCCAAGTTTCATAGATTGTCTAGATTTCTAACTACTTTGGCACATTTAAATGGCTTTATGTCGATTTCCCGAAAGTAATTCAAATTTGAACTGGAAGTGTGTGATAGCTCTGTCCTAAAAATGAGCAAGAAAATAGGTACACCAGTAGTCATTATATGGAAGAACCACTTAGAATTTTTAGAGATTCAACCCCTTGCTATGAATAGTTATGTCGGTCATTTTGACCTTGTTTTAGAAAAAGTTGAAAGAAAAAAACAACTTTATGTGTACTAGTTGTGAGAAAAAAACAACTTTCAATATGAAACAATTGAAAAAAAATCCTTCCCAAAATGGACTGCCGTTGATGAACATTCATGGCTTTCAAGCCAAATGACCAAGGCGATGCCATATTCATTGCTTAGTTCATGATGATGTACCAAAATTTGGTGCATATGTGCATCTCGCCTTTACAAACAATGTTGTCAAATAGAGTTTTCAACTTTTTGTACAAAAAATTCGTTTTCTATTTTCCAAGCGTAAAAAATTGTATTTTCTGTGAAGTGGGTAAAAAACCAGGGTGCAAAATGGCACCACTCCAATTTTCACGGAAAGTAGACCATAGGTTTTATGGATTTTTAAAATTTGTAGGTACTTTCACACATTTAAATCACTTTGTTGATTTTTCAAAAGTAATTCAAATTTAAACTACAAGTATGTGATAGATCTGTCCTACAAATTAGAAAAAAAAATTAGATACACAAGTAGTTACTATATACCCCGCAAAAAAAGTAGTTACTATATGGAAGAACGACTTAGAGTTTTGAAAGATTCAACTCCTTCTGAATAGTCATGCCGGTGTTGAACCCAACATGTTGTTGAGGAACGCAGTAATTTAAAAAAAAAATCATACGCACACGCAAGATCTATCATGGTGATGCATAGCAACGAAAGGGGAAGAGTGTCGTCTACGTATCCTCGTAGACCGTAAGCAGAAGCATTATCACAATGTGGTTGATGTAGTCGTACGTCTTCACGATCGACCGATCTAGCACCGAAGATATGACACCTCCGCGATCTGCACACGTTCGGCTCGGTGACGTCCTGCGAACTCACGATCCAGTAGAGCTTCGAGGGAGAGTTTCGTCAGCACGACGACGTGATGACGGTGATGATGTTGCTACCGGAACAGGGATTCGCCTAAGCACCGCTACGATATTACCGAGGTGGATTATGGTGGAAGGGGGCACCGCACACGGCTAAGAGATCAATGATCAACTTGTGTGTCCATGGGGTGCCCCTCTCCCCCGTATATAAAGGAGTGGAGGAGAGTGAGGGGGGCGGCCTCTCTAGGCGCGTCCCAAGGGAGTCCTACTCCCACCGGGAGTAGGATTCCCCCCTTCCCTTTGTTGGTTCTAGGAGAGAAGGAAGGAGGAGGAAGAAAGAAGGAAAGGGGGGCCGGCCCCCCTCCAATTCGGATTGGGCTTGGGGGGGCTCCTTTGCTTCTTTTCCCTCTCTTCCACTAAGGCCCAATAAGGCCCATATACCTCCCGGGGGGTTCCGGTAACCTCCCGGTGCTCCGGTATACTCCCGATTTCATTCAAAACCATTCCGTTGTCCAAACATAGGCTTCCAATATATCGATTGTTATGTCTCGACCATTTCGAGACTCCTCGTCATGTCCGTGATCAAATTCGGGACTCTGAACTACATTAGGTACATCAAAACACATAAACTCGTAATACAAATCGTCATCGAACGTTAAGCGTGCGGACCCTACGGGTTCGAGAACTATGTAGACATGACCGAG
This sequence comes from Triticum aestivum, assembly GCF_018294505.1. Taxonomy (NCBI): domain Eukaryota; kingdom Viridiplantae; phylum Streptophyta; class Magnoliopsida; order Poales; family Poaceae; genus Triticum; species Triticum aestivum. The sequence goes on from NC_057794.1 coordinate 464,940,941, forward strand.
ACACATCTCCGGTCAATAACTAATAAAGGAACCTGGATGCTCATATTGGCTCCTACATATTCTACAAGATCTTTATCGGTCAAACCGCATAACAACATACGTCCTTCACTTTGTCATCGCTATGTTACTTCCCCGAGATTCGATCGTCGGTATCATCATACCTAGTTCAATCTCGTTACCGGCAAGTCTCTTTACTCGTTCCGTAATGTATCATCCCGCAACTAACTCATTAGTCACATTGCTTGCAAGGCTCATAGTGATGTACATTACCGAGAGGGCCCAGAGATACCTCTCCGATAGACGGAGTGACAAATCCTAATCTCGATCTATGCCAACTCAACAAACACCATCGGAGACACCTGTAGAGCATCTTTATAATCACACAGTTACGTTGTGACATTTGATAGCACACAAGGTGTTCCTCCGGTATTCGGGAGTTGCATAATCTCATAGTCAGAGGAACATGTATAAGTCATGAAGAAAGCAGTAGCAATAAAACTAAACGATCATTATGCTAAGCTAACGGATGGGTCTTGTCCATCACATCATTCTCTAATGATGTGATCCCATTCATCAAATGACAACACATGTCCATGGCTAGGAAACTTAACCATCTTTGATTAACGAGCTAGTCAAGTAGAGGCATACTAGGGACACTATGTTTGTCCATGTATTCACACATGTACTAAGTTTCCGGTTAATACAATTCTAGCATGAATAATAAACATTTATCATGATATAAGAAAATATAAATAACAACTTTATTATTGCCTCTAGGGCATATTTCCTTCACATGTTCATGCCAAAAGTGACTCAAAGCGTCAAGCAACAAGGCTAGGTGCTATGCCCATTGCCTTGCCCATTATTCCTAGTGGATCATGTTGTTGGACATGAGTATGACCCAAGTCATGGCCACCGTTTGACTGCTCTCATGATGGCGTGCATCGGAAGTTCACATGACCACTGCCACAAGTTAATTATGTGATGAAGCATTTTTATGGTGACCCTACTTCTTCTTTGAAGCAATCCTTGAGGTATTTGTAGAGTGTCCAGCCAAAGCCATGTACTGATGAGAAGGTTGCTTGTTGGATTTCTCAATCACCAAGAGCTATTTCTGTTCCGAGTGAGCAGCTTGGAGTGTTTGCTATACATCTTACTGATGGAAATTCTCTTTGCTCGTGCCATATACTATTGCAATAGGAGATACAAGGTATGTGAGTGGAAGTTCTTCAAGTGACAGCATGACGATTGGGAGCAAGGAAGTGCGGATTGCAATGTTATGAACCAATACATATTGCAACAACAAAACAAAATCTGACGTGATTCGGGGTAATCTCGCTAGCACTATTCATATCATCATAGTGAATGATTTGTGCAATCTTATGGTGATGTGGTACTTAGATCATGGGTTCATGAGAATTAAGGATTGGTGGCTATATATTCAATGTTTGAAGCTAGATAATGAAAGTTTTTAAGCTTCTTTGTGGCCTGAGTGACATATCATTGGAAGTTTTATGCAAGTCCTAGTCACATGTTCACAATTGTTGTGGTTTTTAAGTGGTTTTGCACCTACCTTCCTTATGGGGAAAAATCAGAGATTAGCAATCAACTAAATTTTCTTGCTAACTCTCTTCATATCATCTTGTGCAATCTTATGGTGATGTGGTACCTAGATCATGGGTTCATGAGAATTAAGAATTGGTGGCTAGATATTCAATGTTTGCAGCTAGATACTGAAAGTTTTTAAGCTTCTTTGTGGCTTGAGCGACATATCATTGGAAGTTTTATGCAACTCCTAGTCACGGATTCACAATTTTTGTGGTTCTTAAGTGGTTTTGCACCTACCTTCCTTGTGGAAAAATATTCAGAGATTAGCAATCAACTGAATTTTCTTTGGAGGCTACAACCTTGCTTGGGAGTTATTTTAGTACGGATCTCAACTGGATAAACTTGTGCGGCTTACTATATTGGGGAAACATTTGACCCTATGAAGATGTTTTCTTGCTGTTGGGGGGGGGGGGTCCTGACCCGGAAAGGTTTTCTTATGCTGCCTAAGTGGTTGGCCAGAGTATGAGGTGGTGTTTTCTTTTTCTTTTTTCTTTTTTTGCTAGTAGGTGTTTTCTTGACCTGACATACTATTCATATTGCTTTATGTGTTTCATTTCTTTTGAGATGTGATGGGTACACTTTGCTACTACTTGTGTTGTCATGAAAATGGTGAAGAACACTTGCAAGATAATAAAATAGTGTGGAGGTATGCAGTATAAATGGTCATCTTGATGTTGGCTTGAGGGATGCAATTAATTACATTGTTACAAAATTTTGTGTGGTTGTGTGGAAGAAAGGAGATGTACTGACATGGAAAACAATAGATATGTCAGCTGAGCAACGACCAATGACAAATTACCCATATGTTGGTTCATTATTTGTTGCATCTTGGCAATGGATAGTACCCTGGTTAGAAAGTAGTGTTGGGTTGACTACAACATGCTCTTGTATAAAAGGGAAGCAAACAACCTATTCTGTAAAAAGATTCTCGCAACTCAACTAATGGTTTCTGCTAGAATTGGATATTTGGATCCATCGTTGCTTACTCATGCCTATGTCGGTGGTTTTGGTGGGCTCAAATGCAATACTTACATTACAGCTGGATGCATTACATCTTCTATTTGTGCTGCACTCTCTTCACAAGAAATGGGATTTACATTTGAAGATTCTAATGGCGAGAGTACTAAATAAGCGAGCACTGCGGGCATTACATTTGAAGAATCTGCAAGTGGAAGGGCAATTGGAAGAGCAACTATAAGTACAATAATTTCCAATGCACATCTAGGAAATCAGAATGTGAGCTCGATGTTTCTCGGATTTTTGATGTCTTGAGAAGGAGAGAATGCTAGCTTTTTATGTCTGTGGGCTACTATGCCCAATACTTTCATCGAACTAAGAAGTTGAGATCCTTACTATCTCTTGCAAGCTAGCATATGGAGTGCAACACATACCATGTTTTTCTGTCTGGATAGCTCATGGGGTTGTTCTAATGTGTCTCGTCATGCAACTCTGGTGTCTGCTCAATCACTACAAGGGAAAAGCCTATACACATAATTTTACCAGTAGCGCTGTATCAAGCGCTACTGCTACTTAGTAGCAGCGCGTGTAAATAAACCGCGCTACTGCTATGACTTTAGCAGTAGCGTGTACTAGAGAAAAGCGCTGTTGCTACGTTTGAACTGGGCGCACAAGGCTAGCCCAACCTAGCAGTAGCGCGTATAATGGTCCAGCGCTACTGCTAATCTCCTTAACTGCAGCGCGCTTATGTGTAAAGCGCTGCTGCTAACGGAAATAAAATAGAGTGAAAACAAGTAGAAAAGTAAATGAAAATGAAAGAAATAGAAAAAGGAGAAAGGAAAAAAATAAAATGTAAAGAAAAATAAAAGAAAAAAGAGAAAAAAGGAGAAAGGAATAGCAGTAGCGGGTTTCAGTAAACGCGCTATAGCTAACTTAGCTATAGCGTGTTTCCGGAAACGCGCTACCATTATGTTTCACTTAAACAGCGGTTTCCTCCCATCCTGCCCCCCGGCCACCAATTCTTCCCCAAATCGTCCCTCGCCCTCACCGCCGTCTCCTCACCGCCGCCGCCCGAGGCCGCCCTCAGCCTCACCGTCGCTGCCCGAGGCTGCCCTCAGCCTCACCGCCGCCGCCCGAGGCCGCCCTCAGCCTCACAGTCGCCGCCCAAGGCCGCCCTCCATGTCACCGTCGGCGCCCTCCACCTCACCGCCGCCCGAGTCCGCCCAGGACCGCCCTTGCCCGTGCCCGAGCCCGCCCTCTCCGCTCCTGCCTCCGTCACCGAGCACCTCCCCGCCACCGTCTCTCCCCTCTCTGTAAGTCCCCCACCCCTCCCCCTCACTCATCTCTCTCTGTATTTTAGAGAAAAAATTAGATGTTAATTAGATGTTTTTCAGTTAGGGCACTAGAGTTTTGCTAGGTTAATTAGGTTAGTAGTGCTGCTAGTAGTATTGGTACAGTAGGTTAATTAGGTGATGTTAAATGAATAACCTAAATGAATGAAATTAGTAGTTAACTGGATTTTTTCCTTTCATCATTATAGAGCACTAAAGTTAACTAAATTTTGTTCTATTAGTAGTTAAATGAATTTTCTTCTACACTGTTTGCACATGTGGTTGCTCGTATATATTTGGACACTGTTTGCAGGGAATGATGCTTAGTGGCCTATGTTTTGCCGGAATGTTGATTCATTTCTTTTCCAGCAAATTTCAGGTTCTCGATTTGTCCACTTTTTAGCAAAGCTCATGCCGAAATTTTCCATGAATTTCGGCATGACTTGTGCTACAAACTAGGACATATCGAGTGCTTGTGATTTGCCGCACCAGGAAGGAGTCAACATTCTTGCAAAACAATAGGCCTTTTTATGTCATTATTCATTTTATTAGGTCTAGAATTAATTGACTAGATTTAATCATAGGAAACATGGCTAGCAACGATGAAGGACAGGGTTCTGGTGATTGCGACGACGCCTACCGGGCGGCAGATGAATTTTTTAGCCTTACCGATGATCAACCGATGTTATTGATGGGCCCACCGGTGGCATCGGGGACTGAGACCGACACGCAGACCGGTGCTGAGACTGAGACCGGCGCTCAGACTCAGACCGGCATTGAGACCGGCGCTGCCTCGGGGAGCGGAGCCGGTGTAGAACCGAAAGCAAAGAGGCAACGGGTTCCTAACAAATTCAGGACTACTAGAGTGGTGGTCACGAAGGTGGACGACGACAATTTTGAGCCAACGGCGCCCGAGGAAGCGCGTCGATGCTACGGCAATCAAATAGGCTGCATCGTGCGGACAACCGCCACCATCAACGATGAGAAACTACAGAAGATAGAAAATATGAGGAGCTCCCTCCTAAAGAAGTTTCACCAGATATTCTTGTTCGCGGGCCGGAATGAGAAGGATTATAAAGATCCAGATGAGGACCCGAGAATGAAGATAAACAAACACGCCATGACCAAGTTTAGCGATGCGTTGGCCGCCTGGAAAAATTGAGTGAAAGCAAGGATCATCGACAAGAAGGAACCCTACTCCGAGATTGTAAAGGATAATCCGACAATCACGGAAGAGCAGTTTCAAATATTCAAGGAGGCTTGCGAGGTCGAAGATGCCAAAAAAAGTCTAAGTACATGAAGGGGCTTCAAGAGAGGAACATTGGGAGCCACCACCTCGGAAGCCGTGGTTACGGCGGAAAGAGGTCCAAATGGGCCAAGGAGGACACAGAAGCCGCGAGTCTGGGCATCCCAGACCCCTTGGCGGAGTTCACCGTCCCGCAGGAGCGTGACGTCCTCAGGGCCCGGCACCGTTGGGACCCAGTGAAAAAGGTTTACGAGACAACATCGGTCATTACGGAGTTCATGAGACTGCTGGTAATTTTAGTTTCTGATCAATTCGACTTCAGGACCGCATAGATATCCCCGGTGCGGATAAATGGCATATCCCCGGTCAACCAATCCTACCTGCAACAGCGCTACGGGCCAGATTCGGCGATCTAAAGAGACTTCATGACGATTCTCGTGCCTTATCATCCCGTGTAAGTCATCCGCGCTGCTATCCTTCCTTCAATTTCAATCATTCATTTGCACGGTGGAGGCTAGTTAATTTGAGGACTTATTTTGCGCAGCGGCGGGCGCGCCGTCCTCATCATCCTCTACCCCCGATTCTTCCATGCTCTTTACTTGGACACGTCGAAGAACAATCACAAAAAGGATTACACCCACATCAAGGATGTTCTCGACAGTGCTATGTATCACTACCAATCACTGGGTGGAGAGGTCAGGGACAAGAAGATGAGGGGCGGCAGGGTCGCCTTCGGCCATAAGACCAACTTCTGCTGCATCCAGCAACCAGACGATTCTCTTAATGATGGATTCTATGTCCTACACCACATGCTGGAGTACAGACGGGATCACCAGAACCTTCGCATGGCACCTTCTTCCGGCGATGCCCATATTCTGCAATGGGCAAAGGACATAGGAGATATCGAGGATCATCGACTTCAAGCTGAGTTCTATAACATCCAGCGCGAACTTGCCCAAATCATCATGAAGGAGGTCGTCGGAAAAACAGGGATGTTCTACGGAGAAGGACAAATGTCACGGGAAGACGTCCGAACATGGATAGCCTCTCAGCGTCTCGACCTGAAGCCTTTCACTAGGCTCGGGGACTATCTCCCTGACTTGGATGGATGGAACGACATGTTGGAGTGATTGTCGATATATGACAATGTGTCCGTTTAGTCCATACTTTCTGTATGACAAAACTTTGAGTTATGCACGGTGAAACTTTATTTGTGATGTAATTAAACCGTCCTCCTCCTCGATTAGCGAAAATCACTCTAGTTAGGGCATTTTGGGGTACGATGAACTTTGTTATTTATGCTTATGATATGTTGTTTTTATTTTTGCCAAGTTTGTCTCTTTCTGTTGCTCAACTATATATGTTGCATATCATCGACTCATGTGATGATGCAGGTGCATAGATCATAGATGGCGAAGAAGTGCTATGCCAGGAGTATATATACGACAAGTGGCCGGAGTGTCAGGCTCTTCCGGTTTCCGAGCGACAGGCAGTAGTTAGTTTAGAGGTTCACGCTAATGCGAAAGAGGGATACGAACTCATGTTCTCAAAGTGATAGCTCTTCTCGCGTATATCATTGTTTAGATGGATGACGATGTATTTGCATATCATTCGAGACTTGTATCGCTATTTTCGAGATGATGACGAGAGACCATTTTGTGTTGGATGATGATTATGATGATGACATGATTTGATGAGACTAATTGTATGTATATGCTATGATTACATTTGTATGTGTATGATATGCTAAAGATTATTGTATAAAGCTTATTCAAATACAAAACAAATACAAAACAAATATGCAGGAAAAAAACTAACAAATAAACTAGTAGTAGCGAGGGGGAAATTTAGCAGTAGCGCCGTATTGTCAGTAGCGCGTCCCATCAAACAGCGCTGCAGATAATATCAGTAGCGCCCTTTCCCAAAGAGCGCTACAGCTATTCATGTATAGCAGTAGCGTGAGACAACCAGCGCTACTGCTATACGTTAGCTGTAGCGCCTTATTAGTAGCCCGGTGCCCGCACTACTGAGAGGCCCAAAACCTTCACTGTTGGTAGGCTTTTCCCTAGTAGTGAATGCAGTGTTGAAGCATGGCATGGCCACAAGCCAGCTGTGTGTAGCTCTGGTGCAAAGTTGGGATACACCATGGGATCCTGGCAGTTCCACAAGGCACCGCAAGTTTTCTCGAGCCTACCAACAGAGACTTTTCAATGAAGGAGGGGTGTCGCAGCTCTGGCCACCTCTTTCGAGAAAGTCCATGTTGGCTACAAGTACTTCGTCCGACTGTGCCAACAACAATGCCTCCTTTTTGACCTTGCTAAGTGTACTTCCACAATGGCTACCACAACAACAATATTAGTATTAAGGAATGTCGCGTGACGTGGGACCTACGCGGTAAGGGGTCAAGCCGAGTTTTAAGGAGGAAGGAGTGTTAGGGGGACTATCCTCAACCTCTAACGGGCTGGTGCTTGTACTGTCAATGGGCTGAGTGCAATTGCTAGCACAGGAGGCAACTCCAAATACTCAAGAGGAGCCAACGAGGAAGGATCAGGAAACAACCCGGCGTCGACTCTTCTTTCCCACCTCCGGCTCTCAACCTTTTCTCTTTCTTTCTTTTTTGAGGGACAACTTTTCCTCTTTCTTGTTGTTGATTTTTGCACACTTGTGCTTGTATCTGGAGTTCTGGACTTTGAATCAGCCCTCAATTCTTGTAGTGGTATAATTTTTGCTACTGGCGCAGTCGGTCTCATTGGTTAAATGTATGATCAAACTTAAATCTCTGAAAATGCAGGGGCACTACATTGTGGAATGGAGGAAGTATCTCATAGTGAACCCGTCTGAGGTGCTAACAAATATCAAAATCCGTTGTTAAAGAAAATCAAAGAGACATCCCGGGTAATTTATTCATCCATGATGGAGGACATACGTACAAACCAACAAAAGTAACCAGAAGCATACAACTGTCGACTCATCGGACATCATCAGTACCAAACACACACAGTCCGTTCATATCTATCTGACCGGCCTCAAATACAGATAGATCAGCAGCATATCTTCAGAGGAACCTGTTGAGTAAGTCGTCGACGGTGGTGTACTTGACGTCAGGGTACAGCTCGCTCGCCTCCACGCCGAACGACGGCGCGATCTCGATGTTGGTCTGGTCCCCCTTGATGTACGACGCGTGGCCGATCGAGAAGATGATGTTCATCGGGATCGGCGCCTCTGTAACGCACGTTCACAAAGACGAATTTGTAAAGTGAAAAAGTGATTTGACAGAAGTTCTTGATTCTCATTGATTGAGCACTATATATACAGGGAGCAGTTACAATTCTGTGAGAGCATTTCTAACCGCAACATGCGGTTGTCAATGCGTGAGACAAAACAGCAACTGCACATAGCAGTTGTTAAGATGAGAGAGGAAGTACAACTGCTCATAGCAGTTAGAGAGTACAAGGTCGGTTCCTATGTCGGTTCCTTAATTAGCATTTGTTAATTAGTAAATTAACAAATACTCTAATTCTATTCCTAACAGAATTAACATGTCAGTACGGCGTACGTAGTTCGACGTATCCCGTCAAGCGTGAGCTTAGCATCGGTCGAGCTCCTCCTAACCTTGGATCTGCTTGAGGACGGCGTCCTCGGGGACGTACACCCTCTGGAACGTCTTGCCGGTCTTCTTCTCCCACAGCGACGCCAGCTCGTTGTGCGACAGCGTGTTGGCCGGCGGCTTGATCTACAGCACCTTGTTCTCCGCCCGGGGGTCGTCCGCCGCCAGCACCGTGTACGTGCCGATGTCCGCCTCGTCCACGAAGACCACCTTGGTCTCGCCGTCGCCGAGGATGACGACGCTGTCGGTCGGGGGCGCCGGGGAGAGCACCTGCCCGATGGTGGGCAGCGAGTACCCGGCGAAGTAGTTGGCCACCACGTAGGTGTAGGGGATGCCCTCGGCCTCGACGGCCCGGCGGATGCCCGCCTTGAGGGCGAAGATGGACTTGGCCGGCTCCACGGCGCCGGTGCGGTCCACGTCCAGCCCGAACTCCGACGGGAAGAACCTCTGCGCAGACAGAGCACTCCAATGTGTGAAGCAAGCAGCCGCTCGTACGTCAAGCTGAACTGCACAAGACATATAGTACCTTCACGTTGCCGGCCTCCTTGATGGCGGCGATGAGCTTGGTCTGGTCGGCGATCTGCATCGAGCCCAGCGTGGAGATGCCGACGTCGGCCGCCTTGACGGCGATCAGCAGGCTACCGTGGTCGTGGAGATCGCCCGTGAGGAGCGTGACGCCCGAGTCCTGGAAGGTCTTGAGCAGCTGCGCCTTGGCCGGCTCGGAGGGGGCGGCGTCCCGGACGAGCGCCAGGGTGGGGTGGCCGAGCCGCGCGCTGGCGGCGACGACGTGCCTGCCGATGTACCCCGTCGCGCCGATCACAAGGATCTTGCTCTTGCCATCGGACGCCATGATCTTCCTCGTACCTTGGCAGGTGTAAGATCCTATCCCCTTCGCTTGCTTGCTCTCTCTTGCGCTGCCACGGCTTTAAATATGAATGCGAGCCTTTGATGTTACGCCTTCAATAATGGTGGATCCATGATAGCCGCTCCATCTCCGGCGATCTTCTGTCCCTACCAAAAAAAAAGAGAGCTTTCCACAGAGTCTGCATACGTGCATGTATGTGGTTCACTTTTACGGTCAGGTCCATTGGAACGAATTGATGAGACGTGCACTTTTAGCGACAGGTTCATGGTGACTGACAGGACACACCGTTTGCGTTTGGTAAGGTGGGGCGTGCATCACATCCCTCATCAGAAATCTACGGAACTTCTAGAAAAATGCTGATGTGGATTTATTATAACCGCATTATTAGAAATGACACTGAAAAAGAGATCCCATATTGTGCACTATATGATGATTTTATGCATTCTCTATAGGCGATATAGATCACTCAAACTTTCCCCGCAAAAAAAGAAGAAATAGATATAGATCACTCAAACTTTGTTCAGGCTCAGGGCTTGTTTACAGAGACAGGAACTATAAGAGATAAATACACCAGTGGTGCTTTTAACTTGCCATTGACGTTCACGTTAGTGTCTGAACTTGAAAAAGATGCTGAATTGGTTGTAAAACTTGGTATGAACGTGCAAATACGGTGCTAATCCGGTCTATAGACGTAAAGTGCGTCGACATGGCACAATATATGGATGATGTGGCACTGACATGGCATGAGGCCCACTTATATCTACAAAAGATAATTACTTGAATACAATGTGTCTCTATGATTAGTGGGTCTGCCTGTCAATACGTCAGCCACATACGAATTCATGTCGATGTATTTTATGTCTACGAAGAGGATTAGCACCGTATTTGCATGTTCATAACAAGTTTTAGAACGAGTTTAGCATATTTTTTAAGTTCAGACACTAAAGTGAACATCCACGACAAGTTCAAGCACCACGGGTGTATTTACCTTAAAATATAAAGACAAGATATGTCGCTGTGATAGGCTCCCGTACAAAAGGAATACATGCATCTTGTTTGATTCGCCGTCGCAAAAAAAAAATCTTGTTTGATTCGAACGGGATAAATGGGGTATGAGCTCATATCTCATCGAAACGAATTGCCCTCTCTCACTCTCCTGTTTTTTCTCTTTTCTTTTTTGAACGCGGTACATACCACTCATACAATCGCACATACATTTCAAATGTATTATAAACTTATAAAAAGTTCATCTCCGCCCTCATCACAAAAAAGAAGGTGCCTTCATTTATATATAGTAACAAACCACGGTATGTTGTTACTCTGTAACGCTTCGAGATCGATGTGCCAGGTGTCCGTCAGTTATTCGCTGTCGTTATCAGGTCTTTTGCTTGCGTGTTGCATCTTATCATGTCATCATGTGCATTGCATCATCATGTTTTCAAAACTTGCATTCGTCCGGGTTCCCCGTTCTCTCCGCTGTCCGTTCTGAGCCCAGACACACTTGCACGCGCCCGCAGCACGTCCGAAATATTATTTTCTAAGTGGCTGAAAAATGTTCTCGGAATGGGATGAGAGTTGATGTGTGGTCTTATTATAGTGTAGATAGACCGCCTGTCAAGTTTCATCACATTCGGAGATCGTTTGATGCCCCCAACGGATAACTATAGCGACATTATAGTCGGTCTAACGTCGGACGTTTTCGGTCTCCGGAAACAGTCGCCGGGCCTCTCTCTCTTCTCTCAGCTCGAGACCGTCTACACAGCTCACTACCTACCGCCAGGCCCTACCTAACCTCTCTCGTCAGCCCGCGACCCTCCTCGCTCGCGCGCCCGAAAGTTGTCCCGAACCCGACCCAGGCAGTCGTCACCGTTGTGTCCGGATCATCCCCAAACATCTACAAAACGTTTCCGTTTTCTTATTTGGACTTTCTAGTCTATTTATCTCGACCGCTCGATTTTAATTGGAGGGACGGTTTAGTCCCTAGACTCTCCCTCTTTCCTTATATATATACGGTTCCCCTTTGTCCATTTCTAGACTAACCCTAAATTCTAGGCAGCTTGTCCCGTCGAGCCGCCGCCACTCCTCTCCTCGGGATCCCAGAAACCATCTTCACCCTCATTTTCCTCACCGCACCAACCACCAGCCAGATCCACCAGCCGCCGCTGTGATCTGATCTGTTGGATCAGGATACAACAGCAGCCAGCGACCCAGCCACCCACGCTTTCCCCCGCAGCTCTCGTTCCGATCTGAATCGAGGCGCTACCTCCGGCCTATAGCCGCGTGAAGCTCCTCTGCGCCGAGCTGCACCAGGCCTCGAGCGACCCCGCCGGAGAGCGCCACCGCCGGAGTTGCTTCGTTCCTTCGCCCTCATCCACCAGGTCAGGCCACCCGCCTTTCTCTCCCCGTCCTCCTCTTCTTCTCGTTGCTCCCCTTCTCCGACCTTTTCCTCGTCTCCTCTCCTTCTTGCTTCTCTAGGCAGGAACCCCAAGGCTGCCGCGGCCAAGCCATGGAACCTCTCCGCCGCCAAGGACCACCGCAACTACTCCGTTCCCTACCTCGACAACCCTCTTCGCGATCGGGTCCGGCGAGCTCCGCGTCTGAAGCTGCCTCCTGCGTCCCTGCAATCGAGCGACAGCAGTTCAGGCGAAGGATGTCGCCTCTACCTCGACCCCGCCTGGATTCCCCTCCGCCGGCCCAGCCGCGTCGTCCAGCGCCCAGATCCGCCACTTCCTCCAATCGTCTTTCCCATCTCCGGCCTCCACTCACCAGCTCTCTGCTCCCCTGTTTCCCCTGCAGCGAACAGCTAGGCGCCATGGCCCTCGTCGACCGCACGCTCCTGGGTCGCTTCCCCCCATTTCCAGATCCGGCCCTGCGCCTCCTTTACATGCCTCTCTTTTCGGCCTCTCTTCCACCAAATGGGCCAAAGCCCAGGGTGAGCACCCCCCAAGCGCCCCCTCCTCTTGTTTTTCTTTCACCTGTTGGGCCAGCCAAATTCGGCCCGTGTATGTTTTTTTCTAGCGTCTGTGAATTTGTCTATTTTTTTCCAGAGATGTCAGTTTTACAGAAAAGACCCTCATGTTCATGCATATAATAACTCACAATTCGTGCATCGGATTAAAATGATTTATATATGAAACTTGCTCAAAATTTTGTCTAGTTTAATAATACGTCATTTTCATCCATGTTTAAGATGTTTAAAATGATCTTTGATTAAATTTGCTCCTATGCCATGTTAAAATGATTTAATTCATAACTAAATAATCGTAACTCCGATTTTAATAAACTTTATATGTAATTAGGGTAGAAAAATGCCTAGTTTACCATGGTGGCATCATTTTGCATGTTTAACAACTCTAAAATATTGTTTAGGGCAGAACAGTACCAAATCTTAAAATATGCACATGAGGAGTTTCTGGAATTGTTGTTCGTTGCTTCCGGCCTCATTTAAACCTGACTAGATAGGTAGTTTACTTTGCTTCACCCTTGCCATGTTAAGAACATTTAATATTGTTGGGGTACATAAATGAGAGAGAACTAAATAATTGATGTGGTGTTCCGTCAATATGCAACTCGTTGCATATTGAGCTCCACTTAACTTGTAGTGTTGTTTGTGCACTTTGCCATGCCATGCATAATTAAATCGGACATGCATCATACTTGGTTGTGCATCTTGCCATGTTTATGTGATGGTTGTTTACCATGTTGTTTGCTTCTTTCCGGTGTTGCTTCTTCGGGTTGGTTCTGATAACGTCGCGTGTGCGAGGACCCGTTTGTCTACGTTCCGTTTGTCTTCTTCATGGACTCGTTCTTCTTCCTTGCGGGATTTCAGGCAAGATGACCATACCCTCGAAATCACTTCTATCTTTGCTTGCTAGTTGCTCGCTCTTTTGCTATGCCTATGCCGCGATACCTACCACTTGCTTATCATGCCTCCTATATTGTTGAACCAAGCCTCTAACCCACCTTGTCCTAGCAAACCGTTGATTGGCTATGTTACCGCTTTGCTCAGCCCCTATTATAGCGTTATTAGTTGCGGGTGAAGATTGAAGTTTGTTCCTTGTTGGAACATGGAGATGTTGTTCCTTGTTGGAACATGTTTACTTGTTGGGATATCACAATATATCTTATTTAATTAATGCATCTATATACTTGGTAAAGGTTGGAAGGCTCGGCCTTATGCCTGGTGATTTTGTTCCACTCTTGCCGCCCTAGTTTCCGTCATATCGGTGTTATGTTCCCGGATTTTGCGTTCCTTACGCGGTTGGGCTATTATGGGAACCCTTGACAGTTCGCCTTAAGTAAAGCTCTTCCAGCAATGCCCAACATTGGTTTTACCATTTGCCACCTAGCCTTTCTTTTCCCTTGGGAGTCGCACTCCTGAGGGTCATCATTATTTTACCCCCCCCCGGGCCAGTGCTCCTTTGAGTGTTGGTCCAACCTGTCAGCTGCCGGTGGCCACCAGGGGCAACTCTGGGCTGGCTTACCCGTACCTAGGACAATCTGAGTGTGCCCTGAGAAAGAGATATGTGCAGCTCCTATCGGGATTTGTCAGCACATTCGGGCGGTGTTGCTGGTTTAGTTTTACCCTGTCGAAATGTCTTGTTGTACCGGGATACCGAGTCTGATCGGAATGTCTCAGGAGGAGGTCTATTCCTTCGTTGACCATGAGAGCTTGTGATGGGCTAAGTTGGGACACCCCTGCAGGGATTTGAACTTTCGAAAGCCGTGCCCGTGGTTATGGGCAGATGGGAACTTGTTAATGTCCGGTTGTAGAAAATCTGAAGTTGACCTTAATTAAAATGAACCAACAGCGTGTGTTACCGTGATGGTCTCTTTTCGGCGGAGTCCGGGAAGTGAACACGGTGTTGGAGTTATGCTTGACGTAGGTTGTTATAGGATCACTTCTTGATCATACTTTTATCGATCGTACTTTGCCTTCTCTTCTCGCTCTCATTTGCATATGTTAGCCACCATATATGCTAGTCGCTTACTGCAGCTCCACCTCATACCTTTACCTTACCTATAAGCTTAAATAGTCTTGATCGCGAGGGTGCGAGATTGCTGAGTCCCTGTGGCTCACAGATACTTCCAAAACCAGCTTGCAGGTGCCGAAGAGTCCGTGCAGACGATGCAACTAAGCTCAGGAGCAGCTCGATGAAGATCTTGTCCTTTGTGTTGTTTCGTTCTAGTTGATCAGTAGTGGAGCCCAGTTGGGGTCGATCGGGGACCTTTGTCGCATTTGGGGTTCTTCTTTTATTTTGGTTCCGCAGTCGGACCTTGATTGTATTTGGATGATGTAATGCTTTATTCTTGTAATTGTGTTAAGTGGCAATTGTAAGCCAACTATGTAACTTCTTCCCCTATTTTATTACATGGATTGTGTGAAGATTACCTCACTTGCGACATTTCTTTCAATGCGGTTATGCCTCTAAGTCGTGCTTCGACACGTGGGAGATATAGCCGCATCGAGGGCGTTGCAAGTTGGTATCAGAGCCTTCCCCGACCTTAGGAGCCCCCACTGCTTGATCGTTTTTAGCAGCCGTTGTTGAGTCTAGAAAAATGTTTTGAGTCATTTAGGAATTATATATCGGAGAGTTTAGGAATTCTTTTTACTTCCCAGTCTCCTCATCGCTCTGGTAAGGCATCCTGACGTAGAGTTTTGACTCTTCTCTTCTCAAATTTCACTAAAAAAATTTTAGGATCACGCGGGTATCTTGGAATCGT
Organism: Triticum aestivum; assembly: GCF_018294505.1. Taxonomy (NCBI): domain Eukaryota; kingdom Viridiplantae; phylum Streptophyta; class Magnoliopsida; order Poales; family Poaceae; genus Triticum; species Triticum aestivum. The sequence goes on from NC_057794.1 coordinate 464,956,279, forward strand.
TTCGATGGTTTTGTGACGAGAACATTGTCTTGGTGCCTCCTGTCAGGGGTTTAGTGGAAGTGTCCCGGGGAGTTGAGCTCTGAGGTGTTGTCGTCATAATTTTATCGTTGCAGTTCTGGAATACCTGAGTTTAGTACGCCGACATCGAAAATCTCTTTTATGCAGTTCGTTGGTGAGATAACCTCGACGCCACCCAGTACTGGGGCGGGAGTTCGGGAGTATCGCCATAACTCGTATAACGGATGCTTTTCGAAGGTTGAGGTAGATGATTTCCGAAGGTTTTTTGGTTATGTGTTGAAGGATGGATACAGCTGGATGTAGGATTTGTTAGTTTTGGGTGAGATATTATGCTTCCCCTGTATCCCCAACACCTGATTGCATAACCGGAAAATTTCGGGAGTTTATAAGTGGGAATTCAAGTAGCTCTTAGGATATCTTTCCGACAGATGTATGATATGAAATTGGGGTTCGACGTCTAGTGGTCCGCCTATTCACGGTCGGTTTTACAGTGGTCTCGTTGTGTCTTAAAGAGTCCTTGGCTATGCCGACTCGGGGACGCTTCGTATGTCATGTGCACTGCCTTGTACATGATGGTGCTGTACGATCAAGCCCGTGTAGGCCCCACCATGAAAACTTCGAACAAAATCTCTATCATATGTTTGTTCTGGCCTATTCTGCAAGCCAATCCTTTGTTTTGTTTTGAGTTCTGGTATTCGAGTTGCTTCGAAGTCAAGTGTTGATTCCATACCTTCCCCAAATGGTGTTCTCATACTCCGATGTGAATACTAATCCTTCATGATAATCGAGATTGTCATGTCAATCCTTTTCTACCGGTGTGTCTCTCTTCAAGTGGATCCGATCACTTCCACATTCACAAGATCAATTATCAGTTCTTTTCAACGGTGTTTGTTTCATCCGTCTCCAAGTTGCCTTTGTTTTTTCCCGCCCACCCACCCTTTTCCTGCAAGAACTCAGATTTCTGAATCTAGTACCCATTTTATTCATGTGAAGTCTCTTCATTCTTTTCTTTCAATATTCTTATCTGGTGATTCTCATAAAGATTCTAATGGAGCTTCTAGTTCATCATTCTTCGTTTCTTTTATCTTCTCCGATGGTTTCAAGTCAAGCGTTGTTGATCTTACCCTTTTCCTCATTTCAATGCCTTCTCATACTGGTGCACTTCATAATAAGTCACTTCTCGCTATTCATTTGTTCCGGCATGCTCAAATTTTCTCAAAGGCTCGTGTTGTCATTCAAGATCCTTTCAAGATCTTTCGAGATTGCTATCTCATTCATGCCATTTAATTCAACCGACGCAATCCTCTCTTTTAAATCATTTCAACGGCATTTCTTTTGAGTGGGCCCTAACCCACAGGTCTTTTCCCAGGATCTTACCTGACTCTTCTTATTTTCCCGGAGCTATCCACAAAATTTCTTTTGAAGTTTGACGTAAGAATGAATTTTTCATCAGTCAAATGCTTTCCCCAAGATCTGTTGAATTTTTTTTTTCATCATTGGCTCAACCTCTTTGTTTTCATTCTTACGGAGTGTCTAAATAATTCATGGTGGTGTTTCTCGTTGTCATTCTCAGATTTTGAAGACCGAAGAAGAGTTTCTCTTTAATCTTGCTCCATTCTCTTCAAGATTCGTGATTCTAGCTTGTGGCCATCCTCTCGTAATTGTTTTGATCGTGAGAATTCTTTTCACCCATCCGGAGCAATTCAGGAGCCTTTTCAGTTTGTTCATTCGGAGCCCATCATCTAAGATTTATTAATTCTCAGCTTTCAGTTATCATTCTCCAATCCTACCGGTGCATCATTCAAGAGATCTCTAATCGGCTCGTGATCTCTTCGTTCTCATGGGTCTAAATTCTCTCAAGCATCTTCATTTATTTGCTAATTCTTCCCGATGTCTTCCTTATCTTTTCTTTGTTCATTTTTAATTCTTACGGTGGTTCGTTCAAGAGTTTTCTTCCTTCCTGTATCATATCTATGCATTCGTGCTTTCCAAATTCTACCGATGGATCGTTGAAGACTTTCTCAAGTTTGCGCCATATCTATCTTAATCTTTCTACGAGAATAAGTGGTATGCCAAATCCGTTGATGGTCATCAATTTAATTGGTGAAGGATACGCATAACGTAATTCTTGTTCTTGCTTCATCCAAGTAATTAATTCTTTATTCCGGAGGCCCATCAAATTCTCGGTTTCACTTGATTCATTTTTTGTTCCCGGAGTCCCAAGCTCTCGCAATTATATCACCACGGAGATTCATCTAAATCATTACAAGGTTTCACCTTGTGTTTTCAACTTCTTTTTCCTTTCGTTGGATCATCTTTTGTTATCGGAGTTCCTCATGGTGGTTCGTCAAGGATTCTTTTCATTCTTCAATTGTTCTTCAAGATATCTCTCGAAGCTATGATCCGCCAAGATATACTTCAAGTTGTCTTCTTCTTGCAATCCGGAGTGCTATTCTTTCAATCTTATCTTTTGAGGTGGTGTTATGTCATTGTTGACAATTTTCCTTCGTGTTTCATGATTCACAAGTTGTCCGGAATGACATATTTTAAACCCATCATTTCCAATTCGTTCATGAGTTCCTTTGTAACCCATCAATCTATTCATTGGAGTTATCTTGGGTTATATTTCACCTAAACCTTTCCCTAAGGATTGTTGCTATTTATGGTGCTCTTAAATGAACCAAGTTCTTCATTTATCCTCACGGTGAAATAAGTTTCTTGTCTCCTTGTTCATATCAATACAACCGTGTTTCCATTTATGGCAGAATTTCACCTTAAGTTTTTCAGATGTTTTCATAAGCCCACGAGCAGCTTATTGTTTTCGTTGTTGATTTTTTAACAACTCCGTTCAAGCCTTATTCGTAAGGATGTTTTCTTTCAAATTCATCTGTGGGAAGAATTATCATTTTCTTCTCCATAATTTAATTCCAATGATCTACCTTTGATTCCTTCATCCGGAGGCATTGTGATGTTTCTCTTTTCTCTCATCATATCGAATTTTGAGGATCATGTTCTTTCGTACTTATCCATTTAACCGGAGTGCGTGCCCTCTTTCCAAGTTCTTATTCAATTCCTTTTCTTTTCAATCGGAGTGCTGCCCGAATTTGTTCTCCCTTGTTCCTCTTTTCTAACAGAGTGTTTTCAGCTTCGTCATCTCCGTTGTATTCTTTTCTCGAAATGGCTTAACCTTTTCAAGGTTCTTTGGTCTCACTGGTTTGTCTAAGAAGCAACTTAGTTTACCTCTTCTCTTTCTCTTTCGTTTTTCCCTCCGATGCCATTCTAGATCTCGGGACGAGATCCTCTCGTAGTGGTGGAGTGTTGTAACACACCGAGACCGATGTGCCAGGTGTCCGTCAGTTATTCGCTGTCGTTGTCAGGTATTTTGCTTGCATGTTGCATCTTATCATATCATCATGTGCATTGCATCATCATGTTTTCAAAACTTGCATTCGTCCGGGTTCCCCGTTCTCTCCACTGTCCGTTCTGAGCCCAGACACACTTGCACGCGCCCGCGGCACGTCCGAAATATTATTTTCTAAGTGGCTGGAAAATGTTCTCGGAATGGGATGAGAGTTGACGTGTGGTCTTATTATAGTGTAGATAGACCTCCTGTCAAGTTTCATCGCATTCGGAGATCGTTTGATGCCCCAACGGATAACTATAGCGACATTATAGTCGGTCTAACGTCGGACGTTTTCGGTCTCCGGAAACAGTCGCCGGGCCTCTCTCTCTTCTCTCAGCTCGAGACCGTCTACACATCTCACTACCTACCGCCAGGCCCTACCTAACCTCTCTCGTCAGCCCGCGACCCTCCTCGCTCGCGCGCCCGAAAGTTGTCCCGAACCCGACCCAGGCAGTCGTCACCGTTGTGTCCAGATCATCCCCAAACATCTACAAACGTCTCCGTTTTCTTATTTGGACTTCCTAGTCTATTTATCTCGACCGCTCGATTTTAATTGGAGGGACGGTTTAGTCCCTAGACTCTCCCTCTTTTCTTATATATATATACGGTTCCCCTTTGTCCATTTCTAGACTAACCCTAAATTCTAGGCAGCTTGTCCCGTCGAGCCGCCGCCACTCCTCTCCTCGGGATCCCAGCAACCATCTTCACCCTCATTTTCCTCACCGCACCAACCACCAGCCAGATCCACCAGCCGCCGCTGTGATCTGATCTGTTGGATCAGGATACAACGGCAGCCAGCGACCCAGCCACCCACGCTTTCCCCCGCAGCTCTCGTTCCGATCTAAATCGAGGCGCTACCTCCGGCCTATAGCCGCGTGAAGCTCCTCTACGCCGAGCTGCACCAAGCCTCGAGCGACCCCGCCGGAGAGCACCACCGCCGGAGTTGCTCCGTTCCTTCGCCCTCATCCACCAGGTCAGGCCACCCGCCTTTCTCTCCCTGTCCTCCTCTTCTTCTCGTTGCTCCCCTTCTCTGACCTTTTCCTCGTCTCCTCTCCTTCTTGCTTCTCTAGGCAGGAACCCCAAGGCTGCCGCGGCCAAGCCATGGAACCTCTCCGCCGCCAAGGACCACCGCAACTACTTCGTTCCCTACCTCGACGACCCTCTCCGCGATCGGGTCCGGCGAGCTCCGCGTCTGAAGCTGCCTCATGTGTCCCTGCAATCGAGCGGTAGCAGTTCAGGCAGAGGATGTCGCCTCTACCTCGACCCCGCCTGGATTCCCCTCCGCCGGCCCTGCCGCGTCGTCCAGCGCCCGGATCCGCCACTTCCTCCGATCGTTGTTCTCATCTCCGGCCTCCACTCACCGGCTCTCTGCTCCCCTGTTTCCCCTGCAGCGAACAGCAAGGAGCCATGGCCCTCGTCGACCGCACGCTCCTGGGTCGCTTCCCCCCATTTCCAGATCCGGCCCTGCGCCTCCTTTACAGGCCTCTCTTGTCGGCCTCTCTTCCACCAAACGGGCCAAGGCCCAGGGTGAGCACCCCCCAAGCGCCCCCTCCTCTTGTTTTTTTTTCACCTGTTGGGCCAGCCAAATTCGGCCCGTGTATGTTTTTTCTAGCGTCTGTGAATTTGTCTATTTTTTCCAGAGATGTCAGTTTTACAGAAAAGACCCTCATGTTCATGCATATAATAACTCACAATTCTGCATCGGATTAAAATGATTTATATATGAAACTTGCTCAGAATTTTGTCTAGTTTAATAATATGTCATTTTCATCCATGTTTAAGATGTTTAAAATGATGTTTACTTAAATTTGCTCCTATGCCATGTTAAAATGATTTAATTCATAACTAAATAACCGTAACTCCGATTTTAATAAACTTTATATGTAATTGGGGTAGAAAAATGCCTAGTTTACCATGGTGGCATTATTTTGCATGTTTAACAACTCTAAAATATTGTTTAGGGCAGAACAGCACCAAACCTTAAAATATGCACATGAGTTTCCGGAATTGTTGTTCGTTGCTTCCGGCCTCATTTAAACTTGACTAGATAGGTAGTTTACTTTGCTTCACCCTTGCCATGTTAAGAACATTTAATATTGTTGGGGTACATAAATTAGAGAGAACTAAATAATTGATGTGGTGTTCCGTCAATATGCAACCCGTTGCATATTGAGCTCCACTTAACTTGTAGTGTTGTTTGTGCACTTTGCCATGCCATGCATAATTAAACCGGACATGCATCATACTTGGTTGTGCATCTTGCCATGTTTATGTGATGGTTGTTTACCATGTTGTTTGCTTCTTTCCGGTGTTGCTTCTTCGGGTTGGTTCTGATAACGTCGCGTGTGCGAGGACCCCTTCGTCTACGTTCCGTTTGTCTTCTTCATGGACTCTTTCTTCTTACTTGCGGGATTTCAGGCACGATAACCATACCCTCGAAATCACTTCTATATTTGCTTGCTAGTTGCTCGCTCTTTTGCTATGCCTATGCCGCGATACCTACCACTTGCTTATCATGCCTCCTATATTGTTGAACCAAGCCTCTAACCCACCTTGTCCTAGCAAACCGTTGATTGGCTATGTTACCGCTTTGCTCAGCCCCTATTATAGTATTGTTAGTTGCAGGTGAAGATTGAAGTTTGTTCCTTGTAGGAACATGGAGATGTTGTTCCTTGTTGGAACATGTTTACTTGTTGGGATATCACAATATATCTTATTTAATTAATGCATCTATATACTTGGTAAAGGGTGGAAGGCTCGGCCTTATGCCTGGTGTTTTGTTCCACTCTTGCCGCCCTAGTTTCCGTCATATCGGTGTTATGTTCCCGGATTTTGCGTTCCTTACGCGGTTGGGCTATTATGGGAACCCCTTGACAGTTCACCTTAAGTAAAGCTCTTCCAGCAATGCCCAACATTGGTTTTACCATTTGCCACCTAGCCTTTTCTTTTCCCTTGGGAGTCGCACTCCTGAGGGTCATCATTATTTTACCCCCCCCCCCCCCCGGGCCAGTGCTCCTCTGAGTGTTGGTCCAACCTGTCAGCTGCCGGTGGCCACCAGGGGCAACTCTGGGCTGGCTTACCCGTACCTAGGACAATCTGAGTGTGCCCTGAGAAAGAGATATGTGCAGCTCCTATCGGGATTTGTCGGCACATTCGGGCGGTGTTGCTGGTTTAGTTTTACCCTGTCGAAATGTCTTGTTGTACCGGGATACCGAGTCTGATCGGAATGTCTCAGGAGGAGGTCTATTCCTTCGTTGACCGTGAGAGCTTGTGATGGGGTAAGTTGGGACACCCCTGCAGGGATTTGAACTTTCGAAAGCCGTGCCCGCGGTTATGGGCAAATGGGAATTTGTTAATGTCCGGTTGTAGAAAATCTGAAGTTGACTTTAATTAAAATGAACCAACAGCGTGTGTTACCGTGATGGTCTCTTTCCGGCGGAGTCCGGGAAGTGAACACAGTGTTGGAGTTATGCTTGACGTAGGTTGTTATAGGATCACTTCTTGATCATACTTTTATCGACCGTACTTTGCCTTCTCTTCTCGCTCTCATTTGCGTATGTTAGCCACCATATATGCTAGTCGCTTGCTGCAGCTCCACCTCATACCTTTACCTTACCTATAAGCTTAAATAGTCTTGATCGCGAGGGTGCAAGATTGCTGAGTCCCTGTGGCTCACAGATACTTCCAAAACCAGATTGCAGGTGCCGAAGAGTCCGTGCAGACGATGCAACTAAGCTCAGGAGGAGCTCGATGAAGATCTTGTCCTTTGTGTTGTTTCGTTCTAGTTGATCAGTAGTGGAGCCCAGTTGGGGTCGATCGGGGACCTTTGTCGCATTTGGGGTTCTTCTTTTATTTTGGTTCCATAGTCGGACCTTGATTGTATTTGGATGATGTAATGCTTTATCCTTGTAATTGTGTTAAGTGGCGGTTGTAAGCCAACTATGTAACTTCTTCCCCTATTTTATTACACGGATTGTGTGAAGATTACCTCACTTGCGACATTTCTTTCAATGCGGTTATGCCTCTAAGTCGTGCTTCGACACGTGGGAGATATAGCCGCATCGAGGGCGTTGCATACTCCCATCGGTCCACCACCAACTCCCATGAGGCATGGCTACTCGCTCAGTACTTCCCTCGAAATATCAGTTCGCCACCAACCCCCGAAGCAAGTGAAAGATGTAACTTCACAAAGAGAACCAGGAAGAGGTTCTAGAAAAAAAAGGAAAATGGGAAAGGTGGAAGAAAGTTCGGTGACGCATCACACATCAGGTTTCTGTTGTTGATGTCAGGGCAGCTCAACCGCTGGGTTCCTTTTATTTTTGAGAAAACTTTTGATCTATTCTTTTTCGATCATGACAGGACAACGATTACCAGAAAGAATAAGAATTACATTTAAATCCATAGACCACCTAGCGACGACTACAAACACTGAAGCGAGCCGAAGGCGCGCTGCCGTCATCGCCCCTCCCTCGCCGGAGCCAGGCAAAATTTGTTGCCGTAGACAGTCTAGAATTCGTCGTGCTAAGGCCCCACAGGACCAGCGCAGCAGAACAGCAACCGCCGCCGATGAAGAGTAGCGTAGTTCGAAAGGATCCAACCTGAAAACACATGAACATAGACAAACTACGACCATATCCGAGCAAATCCATTAAGGACAAATTCACCGGAGACACACCTTCACACGCTCACAGTGATGCTAGACACACCGCCTAGGCGGGGGCTAGGCGGTGAGAACATTATTCCACCTTCAGAAAGTCACTGCCGTCTATTCCTGGGCAAGACACAAAGCCAAACAAAACTCGAAGGAACATCTGAAAATATGGCCCTTCCTAAGGCCACCGGAGACGAGGCGGACCGGCGCCGGCACCGGTGGGAGGCAAAGAAACCCTAGGTTTTTCCTTAGGAGAGGAGGCAGCTACGTGCTTCCCTAGTTTTTGTTTGACCTTGGCTTGGTTCCTAGTATTCATTATATATCTAGATAAATTCCACACATGCCACTGATTTCTCTATTTCACACAAAAGTTTGCATCAAGATATATACCACTCAGTGGCGGAGACAGCACCCGGCGAGCTGGGGCTACTGCCCGGGCTCCCATGGTGCATGTGCATGGAGCTCCAGTAGTAAACAAATGGTTTACTCACAGTTTGTTTGGGCAAAATCTAATTAACTTGGCATCACGTATATCTTGCCCAGGCTCTAAGTTTGAGCTGGCTCCGCCACTGATACCACTCCTCAATGCAAAGTTCCTGGTAGTGGCACTTATGATATGAACTGAGGTCCCGATCTTTTGATGAGAGGAGATAACTACGATATTGGAGAACTTGAGCCTTATGATCCGGCTATCAATCATACAGAAAGAACCAAACATGACCAACATCCACGTCAATCGCTAAACCAACTCCATGGTGTTATCAACCGAGCACGATAGACCTATCCATGAAGGATTTTTCTGCAGGCAAATCGAAGAACAAGCAAGAAAATAACAACATAAGCAATATCAAATTGTGAATATGCTATTTGATTAAAATCTCATCAGATGAAGTATTTGGTGTTTCGATAGAATGTCTTGATGGTAGCACTAGACGATACAAGCGTAGACAAAATAAAACATAGCATAGCTAAACTTCTCTAAACAAAACCAAACCTAACATAAATGTAATTAGTTATTGATTAAAGAAGGAAGTTATATTTTTCACCCTCAAATCAATCCTGATGTCTCCATGTCCCCTTGAACTTCAATACCATATAATTTGCACCCTAAAATTTTCAATACCGGATAAATCAAACCCTTCAGTGGTTTTGAGTCACATCAAAAGAGGCTTTAGTCATCGTGGGTTGGTCTGGCATCGGCGTAGTCGCCCTTGTCCGCATCAGGGTTGTCGGGGAGTGCACGACTGATCGCTGGTGAGGAGGCGATCGGGTGGTTACAACACAGAGTCCACTACACGACTGGAAGTTGCGGGTTGGCTTTGTTTGAACTAATGGGCTTAGCTTATACGTTTTCTGAAATTCCTAAGTAAATCTCAAAGGCCCATGAATAAATGACAAGTGAAGGTGCGATCTTTAGTACCAACTTGCTAGTGGAGGAGGTGGGATACCAACTTAAATAGTTGAGTTTTCCCACACCAATAACTGATTGCTATGAGAAGATAAAGAGAATACCATACGTGTGCGTTCCCCTTGCCTTGTCGGGATCGAGGCAAAGGGCGCAGGCATGTGAAATGCACGTGAATGATCCACCGAAATCCAATATGTGTCCTTGTAGGAAAGCAACTTCCTTTTTTTTACTTTTTGGTTCCTTGGCAGACAAGTTCATTATTTTCTTGACCAATAAGTTGAAAACCAAGTCGATTTAGATCGTGATCGCGATAAGACTGTGTGGGATCTCCTATATATATGACTTACCGTCCACCGTCAAGGACATACTGAAAGCGAGTTAGGGTTTTTGCCTTCTCTCGATGTTTGTGCCGCCATTGTAGGCTACTCCACCCCAAACGTCGGCTTGCACCAACAAGCAGGAGAGTAGGTCTCCGGACCCTCTCGTCCTTGTGATCCTACACCGGGTGAAAGTGCTAGTGATCGACTAGAGGGGGGGTGAATAGGCGATTTTTAAGAAAGTCTTCAAAACATGGGAGTTTTGAAGACAAACGATAGAAATAAACCTATTACCATGCAGCGGAAGGTAGACTACACTAAGCAAGCCATAGTCAAGTATTCAATGAAGTGAAAGCACAACGACTAATAGCAGCTAGGCAGTATAGATCAGGTGGGAAGATAGTATGAAGCCAATCAGAACAAGCAGTCACTCAGTGAAGACAAAAGATAATGCAAGCAGGCAATGAATTCACAGGGACCAACTGTAAATAAAGAGACGGGAAGGATAGAACCAGTGGCTCGTTGAAGACAGTGATTCGTTGGACCAGTTCCAGTTGCTATGACAACTGTATGTCTGGTTAGGGAGGCTGAGATTCAACTCAGAAGACCGTGTCTTCACCTTATTCCCCTTGAGCTAAGGATACCCAGTCCTCGCCCAATCACTCTGGTAAGTCTTCGAGGTAGACTTCCAAACCTTCACAGACTTCGTTCACCTGCGATCCACAATGACTCTTGGATGCTCAGAACGCGATGCCTAACCGGCTGGAGGATTCACAGTCCTCAAGTGTAATAAGTCTTCAGATCACATAGACAAGAAGACTTAAGTGATGCCTAACACTCTTTGGCTTTGGGTGTTTAGGGTTTTATCCTCGCAAGGAATTCTCTCTCAAAGGCTTCGAGGTGGGTTGCTCTCAAACGACAAAAGCCGTACACTAACTCTGAGCAGCCAACCGTTTATGGTTGTAGGGGGTGGGCTATTTATAGCCACTAGGCAACCCAACCTGATTTGTCTGAAATGACCCTGGGTCACTAAGGAACTGACACGTGTTCCAACGGTCAGATTTCAAACACACACGGCAACTTTACTTGGGCTACAAGCAAAGCTGACTTATCCAGCTCTGGATAAGATTTGCTCTCATTGTCTTTTCTCGAAGACATAGGATTTTGGTTAAGCATCACTTCAGTCATTCTGACTGGTTCTCTTGGACCCCACTTAATAGTACGGTGGTTCCTATGACTCAACAAAGAAGAAAAAGAACGACGAAACAACTAAGTCTTCGCGCTCCATAGTCTTCACACGATGTCTTCTCTTGTCATAGTCTTCAATGTGAATGTCTTCACATATCACCTTTGACTTCAATGCCTTCATACATTTTTAGGGGTCATCTCTGGTAGGAAAAAACGAATCAATGAGGGACTTCTACTTGTGTTATCCCGCAATTCTCACAAACACATTAGTCCCTCAACCAGGTTTGTCGTCAATACTCCAAAACCAACTGGGGGTGGCACTAGATGCACTTACACCGGGAGAGGGAGAATTAGATTTTTGGGAAGCGCTTTGTGCGTCTACTCGCATTCTTCATGATGAGTCATCTACTTCCAAGGTCAGGCACTGTTGCGCACTGTCCTTGTCCAACGTCGGCTTGGACCAGCCTTTTCTAATGTTGTCATCAGCAACATCGCCTCTATAACGACCACTGTTACTTCATATGCAACTAATCAGTATGTGTGTCATGATCTGATCCAAATCTTTTATTATGGCTTCTGTTGCATATTAGATGATGTTGATGTTCATGATGTTCTATTCATTTGGTACGCTAGATCTATGCATGCTAATATATTTTTAGTGATGATTTATTATTGGAATTAATCATGAAATTGATTCATTCTGCAACAACCCAAAGACCTCATTGTAAGAAATTTTCTGAGCTAACTATGGCTGAATTCGCTTATGCATTGATGCCGGATAAGTTTATCAGTGTGCACTTTGATACGTCTCCGTCGTATCTACTTTTCAAAACACTTTTGCCCTTGTTTTGGACTCTAACTTGTATGATTTGAATGGAACTAACCCGGACTGATGCTGTTTTCAGCAGAATTACCATGATGTTGTTTCATGTGCAGAAAACAAATATTCTCGGATGACCTAAAACTCCACGGGAGGTCTTAGAAAAAATAATAAAAAATCCTCGCCAACTATGAAGACCAGGGGCCCACACCCTTTCCACGAGGGTGGGGGGCGCCCCCCGCCCTAGGGCTCCCCCTACCTCGTGGGCCCCCTGTTGACCCTCCGACGCCAACTCCAACTCTATATATTTGCTTTCGGAGAGAAAAAACCAGAGAGAAGAAATCATCGCGTTTTACGATACAGAGCCGCCGCCAAGCCCTAAAACCTCTCGGGAGGGCTGATCTGGAGTCCGTTCGGGGCTCCAGAGAGGGGGATTCGTCGCCGTCGTCATCATCTGAAGGAAATATGCCCTAGAGGCAATAATAAAGCTATTATTTATTTCCTTATATCATGATAAATGCTTATTATTCATGCTAGAATTGTATTAACCAGAAACATAATACATGTGTGAATACATAGACAAACAGAGTGTCACTAGTATGCCTCTACTTGACTAGCTCGTTAATCAAAGATGGTTATGTTTCCTAACCATAGACATGAGTTGTCATTTGATTAACGGGATCACATCATTAGGGGAATGATGTGATTGACTTGACTCATTCCGTTAGCATAGCACTTGATCGTTTAGTTTGTTGCTATTGCTTTCTTCATGACTTATACATGTTCCTATGACTATGAGATTATGCAACTCCCGTTTACCGGAGGAACACTTTGTGTGCCACCAAACGTCACAACGTAACTGGGTGATTATAAAGGTGTTCTATAGGTGTCTCCGAAGGTACTTGTTGGGTTGGCGTATTTTGAGATTAGGATTTGTCACTCCGATTGTCGGAGAGGTATCTCTGGGCCCACTCGGTAATGCACATCACTATAAGCCTTGCAAGCATTGCAACTAATGAGTTAGTTGCGGGATGATGTATTACAAAACGAGTAAAGAGACTTGCCGGTAACGAGATTGAACTACGTATTGAGATACCAACGATCGAATCTCGGGCAAGTACATACCGATGACAAAGGGAACAACGTATGTTGTTATGCGGTCTGACCGATAAAGATCTTCGTAGAATATGTAGGAGCTATGGGCATCCAGGTCCCACTATTGGTTATTGACCAGAGAGGTGTCTCGGTCATGTCTACATAGTTCTCGAACCCGTAGGGTCCGCACGCTTAATGTTCGTTGACGATATAGTACTATATGAGTTATGTATGTTGATGACCAAATGTTGTCCGGAGTTCGGGATGAGATCACGGACATGACGAGGAACTCCAGAATGGTCCGGAGATAAAGTTTGATATATGGGATAGTAGTGTTTGATCTCCGGAAGGGTTCCGGAATTCACCGGAAGGGGTTCCGGATGTTTCCCGAAATGTTTGGGCACGAGAACACTTTATCTGGGCCAAAGGGGAAAGCCCACGAGGCTTTTGGAAAGTGCAAAAGGAAGTTTTGCGGAGACCAGAGGCTAGACGCCAGGAACCCTTGCGTCTAGGGGGTAGACGCCGGGAACCCTAGCGTCTAGCCCTGGAGTCCGAGAAGGACTCTTGCCTTTCGGGTGAAACCGACTTTGAGGAGGCTTTTACTCCAAGTTTCGACCCCAGGGCTAAAAATATAAATAGAGGGGTAGGGCTAGCACCAAAGACACATCAAGAAACACCAAGCCATGTGCCGGCAACCCCGTCCCCTCTAGTTTATCCTCCGTCATAGTTTTCGTAGTGCTTAGGCAAAGCTGTGCGGAGATTGTTCTTCACCAACACCCTCACCACGCCATCGTGCTGCCGGAACTCATCTACTACTTCACCCCTCTTGCTGGATCGAGAAGGCGAGGATGTCACCGAGCCGAACGTGTGCAGAACTCGGAGGTGCCGTGCTTTCTGTACTCGGATCGGTCGGACATGCAGACATACGACTACATCAACCGCGTTGATATAACACTTCCACGAACGGTCTACGAGGGTACGTAGACAACACTCCCCCCTCTCGTTGCTATGCATCACCATGATCTTGCATGTGCGTTGGAAATTTTTGAAATTACTACGTTCCCCAACAGTGGCATCCGAGCCAGGTTTTATGCGTTGATGTAATATGCACGAGTAGAACACAAGTGAGTTGTGGGTGATATAAGTCATACTGCTTACCAGCATGTCACACTTTGGTTCGGCGGTATTGTTGGATGAAGCGGCCCGGACCGACATTACGCGTACGCTTACGCGAGACTGGTTTTACCGCCGTGCTATGCACACAGGTGACTAGCGGGTGTCAGTTTCTCCAACTTTAATTGAACCGAGTGTGGCTACGCCCGGTCCTTGCGAAGGTTAAAACAGCACCAACTTGACAAACTATCATTGTGGTTTCGATGCGTAGGTAAGAACAGTTCTTGCTAAGCCCGTAGCAGCCACGTAAAACTTGCAACAACAAAGTAGAGGACGTCTAACTTGTTTTTGCAGGGCATGTTGTGATGTGATATGGTCAAGACGTGATGAGATATAAGTTGTTGTATGAGATGATCATGTTTTGTTGAAGTTATCGGCAATTGGCAGAAGCCTTATGGTTGTCTCTTTATTGCATAAGATGCAAGTGCCAAATAATTGCTTTACTTTATCACTATGCGATAGCAATAGTTGCAAGAACAACAGTTGGCGAGACAACCATGTGACGACACATTGATATAGATCAAGATGATGGAGATCATGGTGTCATGCCGGTGATGATGGAGATCATGACGATGCTTTGGAGATAGAGATCAAAGGCACAAGATGATGATGGCCATATCATGTCACATATTCTGATTGCATGTGATGTTTATCTTTTATACATCTTACTTTGCTTAGTTATGACGGTAGCATTATAAGATGATCTCTCACTAAATTTCAAGATAAAAGTGTTCTCCCTGAATATGCACCGTTGCCAAAGTTCGTCGTGCCCAGACACCACGTGATGATCGGGTGTGATAAGCTCTACGTCCATCTACAACGGGTGCAAGCCAGTTTTGCACATGCAGAATACTCAGGTTAAACTTGGCGAGCCTAGAATATGTAGATATGGCCTCGGAACACTGAAACCGAAAGGTCGAGCGTGAATCATATAGTAGATATGATCAACATAATGATGTTCACCATTGAAAGCTATTCCATTTCACGTGATGATCGGTTATGGTTTAGTTGATTTACTTAGATGATTAGAGGGATGTCTATCTAAGTGGGAGTCATTAAGTAATATGATTAATTGAACTTTAATTTATCATGAACTTAGTCCTGGTAGTATTAGCATATCTATGTTGTAGATCAATAGCTCGCGATGTTGCTCCCCGTTTAATTTTTATATGTTCATAGAGAAAACTAAGTTGAAAAATGTTAGTAGCAATGATGCGGATTGGATCCGTGATCTGAGGATTATCCTCATTGTTGCACAGAAGAATTATGTCCTTGATGCACCGGTAGGTGACAGACCTATTGCAAGAGCAGATGCAGACGTTCTGAACGTTTGGCTAGCTCAATATGATGACTACTTGATAGTTTAGTGCACCATGCTTAACGGCTTAGAGACTTCAAAGACGTTTTTGAACGTCATGGAACATATGAGATGTTCCAGGAGTTGAAGTTAATATTTCAAGCAAATACCCGAGTTGAGAGCTATGAAGTCTCCAACAAGTTCTATAGCTAAAAGATGGAGGAGAATAGCTCAAGCAGTGAGCATGTGCTCAGATTGTCTGGGTACTACAATCGCTTGAATCAAGTGGGAGTTAATCTTCTAGATAAAATAGTGATTGACAAAATTCTCTAGTCACCATCACCAAGTTAGTAGAACTTCGTGATGAACTATAATATGCAAGGGATAACGGAAACGATTCCCAAGCTCTTAGCGATGCTGAAATCGACGAAGGTAGAAATCAAGAAAAGCATCAAGTGTTGATGGTAAACAAAACCACTAGTTTCAAGTAAAGGGACAAAGGGAAGAAATAGGAACTTCAGGAAGAACGGCAAGCAAGTTGCTGCTCAAGTGAAAAACCCAAGTCTGGACCTAAGCCTGAAACTGAGTGCTTCTACTGCAAAGGGACTGGTCATTGGAAGCGGAACTACCCCAAGTATTTGGCGGATAAGAAGGATGGCAAAGTAAACAAAGGTATATTTGATATACAGATTATTGATGTGTATTTTACTAGTGTTCGTAGCAACCCCTCGGTATTTGATACTGGTTCAGTTGCTAAGAGTAGTAACTCGAAACGGGAGTTGCAGAATGAACAGAGACTAGTTAAGGGTGAAGTGACGATGTGTGTTGGAAGTGGTTTCAAGATTGATATGATCATCATCGCACACTCCCTATACTTTCGGGATTAGTGTTGAACGTAAATAAGTGTTATTTGGTGTTTGCGTTGAGCATGAATATGATTTGATCATGTTTATTGCAATACGGTTATTCATTTAAGTAAGAGAATAAATCGTTGTTCTGTTTACATGAATAAAACATTATATGGTTACACACCCAATGAAAATGGTTCGTTGGATCTCGATCGTAGTGATACACATATTCATAATATTGAAACCAAAAGATGCAAAGTTAATAATGATAGTGCAACTTATTTGTGGCACTGCCGTTTAGGTCATATTGGTGTAAAGCGCATGAAGAAAATCCATGCTAATGGGCTTTTGGAATCACTTGATTATGAATCAGTTGATGCTTGCCAACCATGCCTCATGGGCAAGATGACTAAGACTCCGTTCTCCGGAACAATGGAGCAAGCAACAGATTTATTGGAAATCATACATACTAATGTATGTGGTCCGATGAATATTGAGGCTCACGGCAGGTATCATTATTTTCTGATCTTCACAGATGATTTGAGCAGATATGAGTATATCTACTTGATGAAACACAAGTCTGAAACATTTGAAAAGTTCGAAGAATTTCATAGTGAAGTGGAGAATCATCGTAACAAAAATAAAAGTTTCTACGATATGATCGCAGAAGGAAAATATTTGAGTTACGAGTTTGGCCTTCAGTTAAAACAGTGTGAAATAGTTTCACTACTCACGCCACCTGGAACACCACAGTGTAATGGTGTGTCCGAACGTCATAACCGTACTTTATTAGATATGGTGCGATCTATGATGTCTCTTACCGATTTACCACTATCATTTTGGGGTTATGCATTAGAGACAGCTACATTCACATTAAATAGGGCACTATCTAAATCCGTTGAGACGACACCGTATGAATTATGGTTTGGCAAGAAACCTAAGATGTCGTTTCTTAAATTTTGAGGTTGCAATGCTTATGTGAAAAAGTTTCAACCTGATAAGCTCTAACCCAAATCGGAGAAGTGCGTCTTCATAGGATACCCAAAAGTAAATGTTGGGTACACCTTCTATCACAGATCCGAAGGCAATATATTCGTTGCTTTGAATGGATCCTTTCTAGAAAAGGAGTTTCTCTCGAAAGAAGTGAGTGGGAGGAAAGTAGAACTTGATGAGGTAACTATACCTGCTCCCTTATTGGAAAGTAGTTCATCACATAAATCCGTTCCTGTGACTACTACACCGATTAGTGAGGAAGCTAATGATGATGATCATGCAACTTCAGATCAAGTTACTACTGAACCTCGTAGGTAAACCAGAGTGAGATCCGCATCAGAGTGGTACGGTAATCCTGTTCTAGAGGTCATGTTACTTGACCATGACGAGCCTATGAACTATGAGGAAGCGATGATGAGCCCAGATTCCGCGAAATGGCTTGAGGCCATGAAATCTGAGATGAGATCCATGTATGAGAACAAAGTATGGACTTTGATTGACTTGCCCAATGATCGGCGAGCCATTGATATTAAATGGATCTTCAAGAGGAAGATGGACGCTGATAGTAGTGGTACTATCTACAAAGCTAGAATTGTCGCAAAAAGGTTTTCGCCAAGTTCAAGGTGTTGACTATGATGAGAGTTTCTCACCCGTATCTATGCTTAAGTCTGTCCGAATCATGTTAGCAATTGCCGCATTTTATGAAATCTGGCAAATGGATAAACAAAACTGCATTCCTTAATGGATTTATTAAAGAAGAGTTGTATATGATGCAACCAGAAGGTTTTGTCAATCCTAAAGGTACTAACAAAATATGCAAGCTCCAGCGATCCATCTATGGACTGGTGCAAGCATCTTGGAGTTGGAATATACGCTTTGATAAGTTGATCAAAACATATAGTTTTATACAGACTTGCGGTGAAGCCTGTATTTACAAGAAAGTGAGTGGGAGCACTACAACATTTCTGATAAGTATATGTGAATGACATATTGTTGATCGGAAATAATGTAGAATTATTCTACAAAGCATAAAGGAATGTTTGAAAGGAGTTTTTCAAAGAAAGACCTCGGTGAAGCTGCTTACATATTGAGCATCAAGATCTATAGAGATAGATCAAGACACTTGATAAGTTTTTCAATGAGTACATACCTTGACAAGATTTTGAAGTAGTTCAAAATGGAACAGTCAAAGAAGGAGTTCTTGCCTGTGTTACAAGGTGTGAAGTTGAGTAAGACTCAAAACCCGACCACGGCAGAAGATAGAGAGAGAATGAAAGTCATTCCCTATGCCTTAGCCATAGGTTCTATAAAGTATGCCATGCTGTGTACCAGACCTATTGTATACCCTGCCCTGAGTTTCGCAAGAGAGTACAATAGTGATCTAGGAGTAGATCACTGGACATTGGTCAAAATTATCCTTAGTGGAATAAGGATATGTTTCTCGATTATGGAGGTGACAAAAGGTTCGTCGTAAAGGGTTACGTCGATACAAGTTTTGACACTGATCCAGATGACTCTAAGTCTCAATATGGATACATATTGAAAGTGGGAGCAATTATCTAGAGTAGCTCCGTGCAGAGCATTGTTGACATAGAAATTTGCAAAATACGTACGGATCTGAATGTGGCAGACCCATTGACTAAACTTCTCTCACAAGCAAAACATGATAACACCTTAGTACTCTTTGGGTGTTAATCACATAGCGATGTGAACTAGATTATTGACTCTAGTAAACCCTTTGGGTGTTGGTCACATGTCGATGTGAACTATGGGTGTTAATCACATGGTGATGTGAACTATTGGTATTAAATCACATGGCGATGTGAACTAGATTATTGACTCTAGTGCAAGTGGGAGACTGAACGAAATATGCCCTAGAGGCAATAATAAAGTTATTGTTTATTTCCTTATATCATGATAAATGTTTATTATTCATGCTAGAATTGTATTAACCGGAAACATAATACATGTGTGAATACATAGACAAATAGAGTGTCACTAGTATGCCTCTACTTGACTAGCTCGTTAATCAAACATGGTTATGTTTCCTAACCATAGACATGAGTTGTCATTTGATTAACGGGATCACATCATTAGGGAAATGATGTGATTGACTTGACCCATTCCGTTAGCATAGCACTTGATCGTTTAGTTTGTTGCTATTGCTTTCTTCATGACTTATACATGTTCCTATGACTATGAGATTATGCAACTCCCGTTTACCGGAGGAACACTTTGTGTGCCACCAAACGTCACAACGTAACTGGGTGATTATAAAGGTGCTCTACAGGTGTCTCCGAAGGTACTTGTTGGGTTGGCGTATTTCGAGATTAGGATTTGTCACTCCGATTGTCGGAGAGGTATCTCTGGGCCCACTCGGTAATGCACATTACTATAAGCCTTGCAAGCATTGCAACTAATGAGTTAGTTGCGGGATGATGTATTACAAAATGAGTAAAGAGACTTGCCGGTAACGAGATTGAACTAGGTACTGAGATACCGACGATCGAATCTCGGGCAAGTAACATACCGATGACAAAGGGAACAACGTATGTTGTTATGCGGTCTGACCGATAAAGATCTTCGTAGAATATGTAGGAGCCAATATGGGCATCCAGGTCCCGCTATTGGTTATTGACTAGAGAGGTGTCTCGGTCATGTCTACATAGTTCTCGAACCCGTAGGGTCCGCACGCTTAACGTTTGTTGACGATATAGTACTATATGAGTTATGTATGTTGATGACCGAATGTTGTTCAGAGTGCATGGGATAGTAGTGTTTGATCTCTGGAAGGGTTCCGGAATTCACCGGAAGGGGTTCCGGATGTTTCCCGAAATGTTTGGGCACGAGAACACTTTATCTGGGCCAAAGGGGAAAGCCCACGAGGCTTTTGGAAAGTGCAAAAGGAAGTTTTGCGGAGACCAGAGGCTAGACGCCAGGAACCCTGGCGTCTAGGGGGTAGATGCCGGGAACCCTGGCGTCTAGCCCTGGAGTCCAAGAAGGACTCTTGCCTTTCAGGTGAAACCGACTTTGAGGAGGCTTTTACTCCAAGTTTCGACCCCAGGGTTCAACATATAAATAGAGGGGTAGGGCTAGCACCAAAGACACATCAAGAAACACCAAGCCGTGTGCCGGCAACCACGTCCCCTCTAGTTTATCCTCCGTCATAGTTTTCGTAGTGCTTAGGCGAAGCTCTGCTGAGATTGTTCTTCACCAACACCGTCACCACGCCGTCGTGCTGCCAGAACTCATCTACTACTTCACCCCTCTTGCTGGATCGAGAAGGCGAGGACGTCACTGAGCCGAACGTGTGCAGAACTCGGAGGTGCCATGCTTTCGGTACTTGGATCGGTCGGACGTGAAGACGTACGACTACATCAACCGCGTTGATATAACGCTTCCGCGAACGGTCTACGAGGGTACATAGACAACACTCTCCCCTCTCGTTGCTATGCATCACCATGATCTTGTATGTGCGTAGGAAATTTTTGAAATTACTACGTTCCCCAACATCATCAACCATCCTCCATCACCAATTTCATGATGCTCACCGCCGTGCGTGAGTAATTCCATCGTAGGCTTGCTGGATAGTGATGGGTTGGATGAGATTTATCATGTAATCGAGTTAGTTTTGTTAGGGTTTGATCCCTAGTATCCATTATGTTCTGAGATTGATGTTGCTATGACTTTGCTATGCTTAATGCTTGTCACTAGGGCCCGAGTGCCATGATTTCAGATCTGAACCTATTGTGTTTTCATGAATATATGTGAGTTCTTGATCCTATCTTGCATGTCTATAGTCACCTACTATGTGTTATGATCCGGCAACCCCGAAGTGACAATAATCGGGACCACTCCCGGTGATGACCATAGTTTGAGGAGTTCATGTATTCACTATGTGCTAATGCTTTGTTCCGGTTCTCTATTAAAAGGAGGCCTTAATATCCCTTAGTTACCAATAGGACCCCGCTGCCACGGGAGGGTAGGACAAAAGATGTCATGCAAGTTCTTTTCCATAAGCATGTATGACTATATACGGAATACATGCCTACATTACATTGATGAATTGGAGCTAGTTCTGTGTCACCCTATGTTATGACTGTTACATGATGAACCGCATCCGGCATAATTATTCATCACTGATCCGGTGCCTACGAGTTTTCCATATACTGGTTTACGCTTATTTACTTTTCTGTTGCTACTGTTACAATCACTACAAAATACCAAAAATATTACTTTTGTTGTCTTTACTTTTGTTGCTGGTACCACCACTATCATATTACTTTGCTACTAAACACTTTGTTGCAGATACTAAGTTTCCAGGTATGGTTGAATTGACAACTTAGCTGCTAATACTTGAGAATATTCTTTGGCTCCCCTTGTGTCGAATCAATAAATTTGGGTTGAATACTCTACCCTCGAAAGTTGTTCCGATCCCCTATACTTGTGGGTTATCAAGACAAATTTTTGGCGCCGTTTCCGGGGAGCATAGCTCTATTCTTTGAGTCACTTGGGATTTATATCTGCTGGACACTATGAAGAATTTGAGAGATCCAAAAATCAAGATCTATCCCTCAACTACGAGGGGAGGTAAGGAACTGCCATCTAGCTCTACACTTGATTCACCTTCTGTTATGAGTAAGTTTGCGACACCTACACCTACTTTTGCTATTCGTTCTGATATGCCGCATGTTATTGATGATGCCACTTCTGCTATGCATGATACTTATGATAAAATTGCTTCTATGCCTGATACTACTGTGCCCCTTAGTGAATTTCTTGATGAACAAATTGCTAGGGCTAGAGAAAAAGAAATTATTGAATCTGAATACGATGATGAGAGTGATGATGAAAATATGCCTATTATTCCTGAGGGTTATCTTTTTGATATGGAATCTTTTGCTGCTATTTCTGCTTGTAGAGATAGATATGAGCTTAAGAGGTTATTAATTAAATGGAACAAAGAATCCCTTGGAGATAGAATGAGACCTGGCCCTGCTTTTGCTACTTCACCTATTTGTGTTCCTGATAAAGAATATGAATTCTCTGTTGATCCTGATATAATTACTTTGGTTGAATCTGATCCGTTTTATGGCTATGAATCTGAAACTGTTGTGGCACATCTTACTAAGTTAAATGATATAGTTGCCCTGTTCACTAATAATGAGAGATCACGTTACCTCTATTTACTCAAAATATTTCCATTCTCATTAAAGGGCGATGCTAAGATGTGGTTTAATTCTCTTGATCCTGGTTGTGTGCGTAGTCCCCAGGATATGATTTATTACTTCTCTGCTAAATACTTCCCTGCTCATAAGAAACAAGCTGCTTTGAGGGAAATATACAATTTTGTGCAAATTAAAGAAGAGAGTCTCCCACAAGCTTGGGGGAGGCTTCTCAAGTTACTTAATGCTTTGCCTGATCATCCTCTTAAGAAACCTGAAATACTTGATATCTTTTATAATGGACTAACCGATGCTTCCAGAGATTACCTGGATAGTTGTGCTGGTTCTCTTTTCAGGGAAAGAACATCGGATGAAGCTGAAATTCTGTTGAATAATATGTTGACAAATGAAAATAATTGGGCACCTCCTGAGCCAGCTCCTGCTCCAATTACTGAGCCTGTTCCTAAACCAACTCTGAAGAAGAGAGGTGTTCTATTTCTCAGTCCCGAAGATATGCAAGAGGCAAAGAAATCTATGAAAGAAAAAGGTATTAAAGCTGAAGATGTTAAGAATTTACCTCCTATTGAAGAAATACATGGTATTAATTCACCACCTGTTGAAGAAACATATGATCTCAATTATTTATTTACTGAAGAACCTCCTGATCCCGATATCCCAACACAGGTAGTAAAGGTAAATTCTCTCTATAGATATGGTAAAGTTGAAGTTCCTCCTACTAAAATTGCTAGTCAGTGCTTGGATGAGTTTGATAACTTTATGTTTAAGCAAGACGACTTCAATGCTTAATTTGGTAGACAATTACAAGAAAATGCTTACATGATCAGACGATTGGGTGATTATATGGCTGATATTAAAGGTGAACTTAAACTTATTAGCAAACATGCTTCTATGGTTACCACTCAAGTAGAACAAGTACTTAAGGCTCAAAAAGAAGTGCTTGATGAAATGAATAGTAAGAAAAATGATTATGCTGTTAGAGTGGCTACTAGAACTGGTAGAATGACTCAGGAACCTTTGTATCCTGAAGGCCACCCTAAGAGAATCGAGCAAGATTCTCAAAGAAATAATATTGATGTTCCTAGTTCTTCTAAAAAGAAGAAGAAGAAAAATGATAGAACTGTGCAAACTTCTAGTGAACCTATTGCTGAACCACCTAATAATCCAAATGATATATCTATGTCTGATGCTGAAACACAATCTGGTAATGAACATGAACCTAGTAAAAATGTTAATGATGATGTTCATGATGATGCTCAACCTAGTAATGATAATGATGTAGAAGTTGAACCTGTTGTTGATCTTGATAACCCACAATCAAAGAATCAACGTTATGATAAAAGAGACTTTGTTGCTAGGAAACATGGTAAAGAAAGGGAACCTTGGGTTCAGAAGCCCATGCCTTTTCCTCCAAAACCATCCAAGAAAAAGGATGACGAGGATTTTGAGCGATTTGCTGAAATGATTAGGCCTATCTTTTTGCGTATGAGATTAACTGATGTGCTCAAAACAAATCCTTATGCTAAATATATGAAAGATATCATTACTAATAAAAGAAAGATACCGGAAGCTGAGATTTCCACCATGCTTGCTAATTATACTTTTAAGGGTGGAATACCAAAGAAACTTGAAGACCCCGGAGTACCTACTATACCTTGCTCCATTAAAAGAAATTATATTAAAACTGCTTTATGTGATCTTGGAGCCGGTGTTAGTGTCATGCCTCTCTCTTTATATCGTAGACTTGACTTGAATAAGATGACACCTACTGAAATATCTTTGCAAATGGCTGATAAATCAACTGCTATACCTGTCGGTATTTGTGAGGATGTGCTCGTTGTGGTTGCAAACGTTACTATTTTAACGGACTTTGTTATTCTTGATATTCCCGAGGATGATAGTATGTCTATTATTCTTGGAAGACCTTTTCATAATACTGCAGGGGCTGTTATTGATTGCAACAAAGGCAATGTCACTTTCCATGTTAATGGTAGTAAGCATATGGTACACTTTCCGAGGAAACAACCTCAAGTTCATAGTATCAACTCTATTGGAAAAATTCCATCGATTATATTTGGAGGTTTTGAATTTCCTCTACCAACTGTCAAGAAGAAATATGATATTCTTATTATTGGGGATGTGCATATCCCCGTTGAGGTAACTTAGTGTTATTTGAAATTTCTCTGGTTTCATGATTATCGGAATGAGTTTGTTAACAAGACTTGATCAACCTTGTTAGTGGATTCTTTTTGATAAGCATGAGATGGATGAAAGTAGAAGCACAAACTTCTGTACCCCACTTTTACTTTCTGTTATTTATATTAAATAAAGTAAAAATAGTATTTTCTGTCTGTTTCCTGACTTATCTGTGCAATATAAAAATATCGTGAAAATAAAAGTCCTCAAAATGCCATGCCAATTTAATATGATTTTTTCGGGAATATTTGAGGATTTACTGTGCAAAAATTACCGCGGGAGGAGCTGCCACCTGGCCACGAGGGTGGTGGGCGCCCCCCCCTATAGGGCGCGCCCCCTGCCTCGTGGGCCCATGATGGACCTCCTCCACTTATCCCAGCATCCATCTTCTTCCTCTATCTCACACAAACCCGAAAAACCAACTCAAGCACGAGTTCCAGCCACTTTTGCTGTGATTTTCGATCTTCTTGCTCAAAGCACCTCTCGCAAAATTGCTTGGGGAGATTGTTCCTTGGTATGTGACTCCTCCATTGGTCCAATTAGTTTTTGTTCTAGTGCTTTATTCATTGCAAATTTGTGCTGCATAGGTGACCATGTTCTTGAGCTTGCATGTCAAATTTATATGGTTCCAAGTAGTTCTAATGCTTGATATAGGCTCTAGGCACTTGTAGGAGTAGTTACTATCAGTTTTATTGAGTTTGGTTTACTTTTATTTTGAAGTTACTAAAAATTTCAGATTGTTTCAGAAAAATGATAAGGAGATTATTGAGGGGCTCATCAAGCCAAAGCTCAAAGGAAAAGGCACCTAAGCCTAAGTATAATTTGCCACGCACCGCGAAGATTCGGACGTGTGAATGGCCTTCTGAAGATTTCTTGAGAGCAGCCGGTATCTATGAAGATTTTCATGAATTGGCTCACAATGCAGGCCTCACCGCTTTCCTCCATGACCAATGCGATCAGTATCTCTTACTCACAAATACCTTTGTGCAAAACTTTTATTTTCATCCTAGGAACTCACCGCCTACGGTGGAATTTCATTTATATAATGAGCCTAAGGAGATGTCACTTTTTGATTTCTGTCGGATTTGTTTAGTCCCTTTTGAGGGCAAGACAGAAGAACCACATCATGATGATGTGGCTGAGTTTATTGATAATATCACTGTAGGAGAAACCAGGAAGGTTTCCGATGCACGAATCACTAGCATACATTTTCCTGTTTTGCGTTACTTTGCATTATTTGCTAGTCATTGTTTAATTGGACGCGGAAATTCTGGAAACCTTAGTTTCCCTGATTTAATTATTCTGCTTCAAGGTTTATATAGTGATAACACTTTTAGTTTGGGCGGTATTATTGCTAGACGGTTAAATATGAACCGTACTAAAGGTCCCATCTTTGGAGGCATTTATGCCACACGCCTAGCAACACATTTTAACATACCTATTAGGCATGCTGAGAAGGAAAAGTGTTACCCCGTGTTTATCTAGATCATAAAAGTATGGTGGCACATGATTTTATTGTTAAAAATAGGGCAGGGGAGCTTAGATATCGATTGTTCTTTAATAAACATCATCCTGAGACTATTACCTTACCTGCTCCTTCTTTGTTTGATTTGACTGCAGGCACGTACCTTGTTCCGTTGGCAGCTATTCACACCTACCGGAACCCTGCACCAGCTGAGGAGCCAGAGCCGGAACCACAATTTGATCCTTCACGACAGTCTAACTATCAGTGGGATCCGGAGATGATTGCCAGCCAGTGGCAATCGGAGCCTTCTTCCTCTTCATCATAGTACAACCCCAACAACTATTATTATGGATATCCGTCAGGCCAGCCGTGGCCATAGACCAACTTAGGCCAAAAGCCTAAACTTGGGGGAGTACGTATTTTTCACCGACATTACATTTATGTTCACACACACTCATTGCTAAATGTCGATGCTCATACTTTTTCATTGTAATATCCATGCTAGTTTATTTTCTTTTTCCTGCTTTCTTCTTGTGTGTTTAGTAAACCTTAAGAAAAAACAAAAAAATTAGTAGTAGTTTATTTTCTGCTGTAGTAGTAATAACTAAAAAGAAAACTCAAAAATATTTCCCGTTCTTCTTCTTCTTGTTGGGAGCTTTCCCATGTAAATAGTTTTATTTCTTTCCTTTTCCTTGGGGGTCAGTAGGAGAAGACCATATTTAAATTGTTGAAGTGGCTCTTATATGCATTATTATTGATTTAACCAAGAGCCCATATTGCCTTGTCTTCTCCTGTTTATTGAATACTCGCAGATTCCAGCTTAGTCCAATGCACGTACACTCTTATTATTATTCACACCGTTCGGTCGTGCAAGTGAAAGGCAATTATGATGATATATGATGGACTGACTGAGATGAGAAAAGCTGGTATGAACTCGACCTCTTTTGTTTTTGTAAATATGATGAGTCCCGCGTTCTTGATTCGGCTTATTATGAATAAACATGTTTGCAATGACAACTAGAGATCAGAGTTGCTTGTGCCATGCTTGGCTAGCTATGAGTTATAATGATTTACCTTGTATGCCAACATGTTATTGAGATGATTATGATGTGGTGTGATGGGGTGGTATCCTCCTTTGAATGATTTAAGTGACTTGACTTGGCACATGTTCACGCATGTAGTTGAAACAAAATCAACATAGCCTTCACGATATTTATGTTCATGGTGGATTATATCCTACTCATGCGTGTATCCAATGTTTATTAATTTTAATGCATGTACATGGCTGTTGTCGCTCTCTAGTTGGTTGCTTCCCAGTCTTTTGCTAGCCTTCACCTGTACTAAGCGGGAATACTGCTTGTGCATCCAATCCCTTAAACCCCAAAGTTATTCCAGATGAGTCCACTATACCTTCCTATATGCGGTATCTACCTGTCGTTTCAAGTAAATTTGTATGTGCCAAACTCTAAACCTTCAAATAAACATTCTGTTTTGTATGCTCGAATAGCTCATGTATCAACAAAGGTTGTCCTTATCTTCCGTGTTAGGCGGGTTATTCTCAAGAGGAGTGGACTCCACTCCTCACTCACGAGAAAATGGCTGGTCACCGGGATGCCCAGTCCCATACTTTATGCAAACTAAATCAAAATTAATTGCAAACAAAAATCCCCCTGGGACCTGATGTATGTTGGAGGCACTTGTTGTTTCGAGCAAGCCATGGATTGATGCTTGTTGGTGGAGGGGGATTATAAACTTTACCATTCTGTTTAGGAACCGCCTATAATGTGTTTAGCATGGAAGATATCGCCATCTCTTAGTTGCTACGTTGACAATGAAAGTATACCGCTCAAAATACAATTTATCTCTATTTCAAAACCGAGCTTTGGCACCTCTACAAATTCCTGCTTCCCTCTGCGAAGGGCCTATCCATTTACTTTTATGCCGAGTCATCACCCTCTTATTAAAAAGCACTAGCTAGAGAGCACAACTGTCATTTGCATTCATCACTGTTAATTTATATTGGGTGTGACTATGATTGGATCTCTTTTACCATGAATTACAATGTCTAGTCAGTCCTTGATCTTTAAAGGTGCTCTACATTTATGTTTTGCGGTCTCAGAAAGGGCTAGCGAGATACCATCTTGTTATATCATATTATGATTGTTTTGAGAAAGTGTTGTCATTCGAGATTTATTATTATGACTTGTTAGTTGATTATGCTATTGATACGAGTAATTGTGAGACCTGAGAATTATTGCAAATGTGGTTAG
This sequence comes from Triticum aestivum, assembly GCF_018294505.1. Classification (NCBI taxonomy): domain Eukaryota; kingdom Viridiplantae; phylum Streptophyta; class Magnoliopsida; order Poales; family Poaceae; genus Triticum; species Triticum aestivum. The sequence continues at coordinate 464,984,604 of NC_057794.1, forward strand.
TTATGATCTATGCTGAAAACTTGAATGCTGGCTTGACATAGTTACAACAACAAGAGCAAACAGAGTTTGTAAAAAATTTTCTTTCTTTCTTTCAGTTTGTCAACTGAATTGCTTGAGGACAAGCAAGGGTTTAAGCTTGGGGGAGTTGATACGTCTCCGTCGTATCTACTTTTCCAAACACTTTTGCCCTTATTTTGGACTCTAACTTGTATGATTTGAATAGAACTAACCCGGACTGACGCTATTTTCAGCAGAATTACCATGATGTTGTTTTATGTGCAGAAAACATGAATGACCTGAAACTCCACTTGAGGTCTTATAAAAAATAATAAAAAATCCTCGCCAAATATGAAGACCAGGGGGCCCACACCCTTTCCACGAGGGTGGGGGCGCACCCCCCCCTAGGGCGCGCCCCCCTACCTCGTGGGCCCCCTGTTGACCCTCCGACGCCAACTCCAACTCTATATATTTGCTTTCAGAGAGAAAAAAATCAGAAAGAAGAAATCATCGCGTTTTACGATACGGAGCCGCCGCCAAGCCCTAAAACCTCTCGGGAGGGCTGATCTGCAGTCCGTTCGGGGCTCCGGAGAGGGGGGTTCGTCGCCGTCGTCATCATCAACCATCCTCCATCACCAATTTCATGATGTTCACCGCCGTGCGTGAGTAATTCCATTGTAGGCTTGCTGGACAGTGATGGGCTGGATGAGATTTATCATGTAATCGAGTTAGTTTTGTTAGGGTTTGATCCCTAGTATCCATTATATTCTGAGATTGATGTTGCTATGACTTTGCTATGCTTAATGCTTGTCACTAGGGCCCGAGTGCCATGATTTCAGATCTGAACCTATTATGTTTTCATGAATATATGTGAGTTCTTGATCCTATCTTGCAAGTCTATAGTCACCTACTATGTGTTATGATCCGGCAACCCCGAAGTGACAATAATCGGGACCACTCCCGGTGATGACCATAGTTTGAGGAGTTCATGCATTCACTATGTACTAATGCTTTGTTCCGGTTCTCTATTAAAAGGAGGCCTTAATATCCCTTAGTTTCCAATAGGACCCCGCTGCCACGGGAGGGTAGGACAAAAGATGTCATGCAAGTTCTTTTCCATAAGCACGTATGACTATATATGGAATACATGCCTACATTACATTGATGAATTGGAGCTAGTTTTGTGTCACCCTATGTTATGACTGTTACATGATGAACCGCATCCAGCATAATTATTCATCACTGATCCGGTGCCTACGAGTTTTCCATATACTGGTTTACGCTTATTTACTTTTCCGTTGCTACTGTTACAATCACTACAAAATACCAAAAATATTACTTTTGTTGTCTTTACTTTTGTTGCTGCTACCACCACTATCATATTACTTTGCTACTAAACACTTTGCTGCAGATACTAAGTTTCCAGGTGTGGTTGAATTGACAACTCAGCTGCTAATACTTGAGAATATTCTTTGGCTCCCCTTGTGTCGAATCAATAAATTTGGGTTGAATACTCTACCCTCGAAAGTTGTTGCGATCCCCTATACTTGTGGGTTATCACACTTCAAGAGGTGGCAAGTGAAGTCCATGCTCTGGCTTACTGCTCTAAAAGTTTCACACGTCAGTATTAGCATGCTAGAGGGATCTCTGATGAAGAGCATATATAGGAAATTCCAGGAAGCCAATACTATCATCATGGGACGTGTTCTAAGTGTTCCTGTTGTCCGTCTATGTGATGTGTACTGCTTCCTTTTAACTATGAAGGTGTTGAACCCCCAGGTGCAAGGGTTTGTTGCAAGCAACCATTTTCTCAAGTGGATGACCTTAAGGTTTATCGGACCAGTAGGAGTTTGCAACACAGCCAATGATAAGTGCCTGCACATAGAAATATAAAACTTCCTTGCCCCCCAACAAAACTAGGATGTTGTCTGTTTCACTAGCCTTGCTAGTTACAAGGATTAAATGTATTGTGTATGAATGGTTGATTGCATCGAAAAAGTAAAAGTAAGGGATTGTAAAACAGAGCTTTGATTGAGGTTGGAAGAAATAGGAAAAAGAATGGACCAGGATCCATAGGTTCACTAATGATTTTTCTCCAAAAGATAGCATGGTGTGGTAAATAAATTACAGTTGTGTATCAATTCAACTGCAGTTTTATGACTAATGATTATACATGGCATAACTACAAATGTTCCAAACATCTATAGACCATTATTCAACTGCATCTGTAGCTAATACTCCACCCAAGACTGCTATCCAACATGCATCTTAAAATATTAAGTAGTAAACAAACTATAAAGTATGATGACATGAAGTATATGATGTATTGTCTTCACCCTACGTACAAGGTACAACTGCACAATCATATACATGATGAAGAAATTTTGAAATCATGGTTGATTAACATTTTTCTATACATGATCAAGAAATTTCATCAATATTTTAATACAAGGTCAACATTTTTTCTATACACATTAAACATTTGACTAACATTTTTTAAATACGTGTTCAATATTTTCTTCAAAAAATGAGGCAGTGTTGTACCCGTGAAGTGGCCTGGCCCATATGCTCGCGCAAGCATGGACTCGTTGAACGCGAGACATAGGCACTCCCTTGCAACTCCTACAAAAAAAGGCACTCCCTTGCCTCAAGGCTTCGACTCCTTGTTTATGTATTTTGTTTTGATTTTTTTTCTGATTTTTACTAAAAGGCTAGTACACCAACAAAATCGGGTAAGGCGTCGCTTTGGTCCGGTTCGGCTTTTAAAACTATAGCAGCTGGAGATGCATGTTAGAGCAATTCTAGCAGACCCTGCAAAATTCCGGCGAGTATGCGGGTTCGGCTCAATTTTCTGGTTAGAACAGAGCTCACATACTCGCCTGGCCCGTAAAAGTTTTTGCCGCGGCATGCAAACCGCACGCCCCGATCGCTATATCTACGGTTCCGCGGCTCATTTGCGGGTCGAAACCCTATCCCCCGTTGCCGTCGAGCCACGCGATTCCCCACCCCCTTCTCCACATTTCTTGCCGCCGGCGACCACCTCCCCGCCATCAGCCGCCATGTGGGGCCGCATGTGAAGCTCCGGACGCGGCTCCGGCAGCAGATCCGGCGGCGGAAGTGACCCCGAGCGCGAGCGGCGCGTCCGGTCGGACGGCGCGAGGAAGCGTGGGGCCCGGAAGTGGACCAACCGCGGCCTGTCGCCGCTGGCGAGCTTCCGCGTCCGCGAGACGGAGGAGTACGACCGCCGGCGTGCATCCTTCTCCTCTGCGGCGAGATCTTCGTACGCCGGGAGCTCCTCCTATTCCGGTGCGGGCCTTCTCCCCGTGAAGAGGGAATGATCGGAGGAGCCGGAGGAGCCGGACGACTTCGAGTTCGTCCCCGTCAAGGAGGAGCCCGAGGGGCCCGCTCCGCTCGGCCGCCGCGGAGTCGTCGAGCCGGAAGACTTCGCCTCCGACGTCGATGCGGTTGCGGCCGCCATGCCGAGCAGATCGTGCGCGAGGAGGCTGAGCGTCGGCGCCACGCGGAGGAGCTCGAAGACCGCCAATGGCGGCAGGCGGTCGCCGCCAACCTCGCCGCCAAGGAGAAGGACGAGGAATGGCGCCGCATCCGCGAGGAGCAGAGGGCGAAGTACATCGACCTCTGCAGCTCCCGTGAGGAGGATTGAGCGTCCTTCTCCTCCACGGTGTCGTCCATGGCCTCGACCTCGCCGCCGTCAGATCCCCACCCCTCTAGTACTAGTATTAATGTCGTATGTAGTATGAACTATGTTTGTAGTGTTTGATCATGTAAAACCTATGTAGTATGTGATGAACTACTCGCGTCAACGAGGTGCAATTTCTCCCGCGAAACTGTTTTTTTTTAATTATGCAGTTTTAGATACGGTTTTTGTTCGGCCGCGCTTGTTTTCGACCCGCAAACGAGATCTTCGTGAAACAGCAAACGCGTTTTGCGGGTCCGAGTTTTTGCGGGGTCTGCTAGAGTTGCTCTTAGTTTCCCTCTCACCGTTTGTGGCACGGCATCGTCATGGACGGAGTAGAATCCATGGTTCAAAAATCCCCAAACGTGAATGCAGCTTTTATTGGTCAACTGGTTACCACTCTGTACAGCAAAAAATATAACGTGAACCAGGTCTCGATGGTTTAGATTTTACTTTGATTGGTCCCAAACGTAAGACGGACACGCAAAAATCTCCACACTGTTCCAGGAGTGGCAGTACACAGCCACAGGCTCGCGGGCCTGCACTTCAAGTCGCAGCAGCTCCGGGTTTCTCTGCCCCATCCGTCCAAGCTCAGCTGCACAACATGAGCACCGCACGTCCATCTCTCTTTTAAACAAGAGACGGTGACCATCCCTTCAAAAAAAAAAGGGAGAGAGACGGTGACCATGGTAGGGGCCCCGAGTGGGCCGCCGAAACAAATAGTAGCTCTGTCCCCGCGCCCCGCGAGCATGGCTTGTGCTTGCATGCTTCCCTACCGCGCTTGCGCGTTTCAAATCTAGAATCATCATCCGTGCATTGCGCGGTGATGCTTCTTTGCACTGCAATAGGGATCAGGGAATGCATTAAGGTTTTTCCCTTATGGCTTCTTTTTATGTGCTCAATGAGCACCCTGACCTTTCGTGGTTCTCAAAAAAAAAAAAAAGGTGCCGATTGCCAAAGAGTCAAAGACATGCAGATTACTGCCACAGCCGCTCCCGACCAGGCCATAACATACGGAGGGAACAACGCAAGTGGAGACACCAGAGACCAGACACGTCCAATGGCCCTGGCCCTGAAGACAGCATGGCACGACAATCGACGGCACCGCATGTCCATGCCAGCAATCACGAGGTTTCCCCCCTGATCATGAAATCCCCAATACTTTCCCTAAATTAACTAGGCAATTCTCTTTTTCTTAATTAATTGATGAGGCAATTCTTTTGCCTCCGTTTCAAAAAAAAAAAGAAATCCCCAATGCATTCCGATAAAGATTGAGGCAGCTCACCAGTTGTCCGTTGCCCTTGCCCCTCCAAGTATCACAACAACTACTACAAATGTTCCAGACAGCCAGCCAACCCCCCTCCAACTGCATCCCCGGCTACCACCACCATTATTCAGAGCGGGGATCATGGCCAAGCTGGACAAGCATAATGCCGCGGCCTCCACTTTTGGATTTCATGGTCCTGCCTGCCTCCCTGTGGTGTGCTATGCTATGGTGGTCAAAGGGAAACTTCTTGCTCCTTGGCACTGTCCGTCTGTCTGTCCACAGCTCGCTCGCCCTGCTGTTCGCTTGGGCCTTTTGCCTTTGTTAACTGTACCACCCAACCCAACCCAGCCCAAGCATGGCTGATGCTCATCATTACCAGCGTATAAACGCTCGAAAGACGCCCGCTTTTGGTTCGGCCTGCGCACCCTGTCCGTCTTGCCACTTTCAGAACGCTTCTCTTTCATCCAAATGGATGTCAAAGAATCTCTCCTCGCCTAACTAGGAATGCAGTTCAGTGCACAAGAGTTACACTGTTCCACTCAAAAACTGGATGCTCCCAAACGAGCAATCGTGTCTTTTTTTACTGAAAATAGGCAAGCAAAACAATGGCCGAGACCCTCACCTCAACGATCATTGCCAGATGCAATGCACCAAACCGGCAAGAACAGCAACAAAAGGGAAGGAGCGGAGGAACATGGAGAGCAACATGGGGTTGGTGACCACAAAACATGAGTAATTTCTAAACAAAATCAACATGCCGGCGAAAGAGAATCCATGGACACCATGTACAGACAGGTTTTTTATACAGATCAGCAACACTTCTTCGGCCCCTCCTGACCATCACTATCTCAATATTTCCCCACCTTCTGATCCCAGCCAGGAGTATCTATCTCATTCATAGAACAAGCCCACTTTGGTTCCGAGTAAACACATACAAATCCGACCCCCAAAAAACAGCAAGCCAACAAATCAAAGAACCCGACACGAAAACGGCCATCTACTAAAATCTTATTTGCTCTCCCCTATCATGCGACATGTTCAAATGGTGGCGGTGGTATGGACCTGGTTGGCGGTTGTATCAGCAGCTGGAACCTCATCAGGCGGAGGATTCGGTGGAGCTCTTCACCTTGAATCGGCACAGCAGCTTCTTCTTCTTCGACGTCGGGTTGTTGACGATGAGCACCACCTTGCCAGGCTCGCTCGCTTTGAAGCTACCCTTCATGATTGGCTCCTCGTTGGCGGGCACCTTCCGAGTCTTCTGCACGATGACCGTGTAGCCGCCCTCGGCGTCCGGGGTGAACTCCACGCCGTAGCTCACCTCCCATCCAAGCACACGGAGCTCCCACACGACCGTGGAGTTCTAAAATAATAGCACATTGCGACATAAAATGTGAGTACTTATGCTACCATTGTAGTGTAAATTTGAGGACAGAAGCAGATGGACCAACCTCAGTAGCAGGAATCTCAACAGTTTCTTTGGAAGAAGGTTTGACAGTGAGCTCGGTCACGCCATCAGAAGTGGAGAATTCAGTATCATCCTCTTTGTAGAGGCCGCCGAATTGGACAGGGACCTGCTCCGGCGCGATGTATCTGCATCAGATTAGTGAAGGCAAATAACAGGTGAGAACATGGTAAGAAAGTATGACTGCTAAACGAGAAAAGAAGACTTGCAGAGATTATCATGTGCCCACCTGAAGAGGGTCTCGGCGGTCTTGGCTGGGCTGCAAAACGTGAATTTGCTCTTGGTGCGCTGTGTGAGGAACGGGCTCATCATCTTGTTTGCCGCAAGATACCACCATGGCACATTGATGAACACCTGCATATGGTGGATGATCAGACCAAATTGAACCCGATTCAGTTCACTCAATTCATCATACATGTAAGTCACTCCAGTCTCATAACAATCACATACCATATTCAATAGTAAAAGACATAATTCAAACAAGAAAGAGAGGAAAACTAGAACTCAAATGATGCCACCATCTCAGCTTACTTGCACCACTAATCCACCTTATCTAGTTAGATTAATGAGCTGCAAGTGCTATAAGAAAGACATTAATCAACTTCCCCCAAGGACATACTCCGTAGTAGTCATCACAGGAACAGCATACATACATCAGATGAATTCAGTTGAACCTACTACAACGTCGTGTCGTGTTCATCAGATGAATTCATCATATAATGAAGTCGCTCCAGTTCGTAACAAGCAAATACCATTTTCAATAGCAAGGAACTTAATTCAAACAAGAAAACTATAAGTGAAATGGTGCCACTATGTCATCCTACTTGCACCACCAATCCACCATATATAGTTAGATTATTGTGCTACGAGTGCTATAAGAATGACACTGGTCAAATTTCCCACCAGACGAATCACAGCATTTTACACTACCTACATCAGATGAATTCAGTTGAACCCACTACAAACACAAAGTTGCTGCCTAATGAAACAAACAAATGCATAATCCTTGTGCTGATGTTACCAAATTTGCTGTAAGAAAGAGAAGAAAGAAGTTTAGTACCTTCTTGGCGATGAATTCAGGGTAGTTGTCCTGGAGCAGCGCGAGCGCCTGGCGGGTGACGGCGCGGTGCTTGCCGAGCATGGGCGGCGAGTTCTTGAGGTCGGTGACCTGCACCATGGAGCAGATGCCGCTGGGCGAGAAGTCGAGCTGCTCCCGGATGCCGCGCTCGAGGAGCTGGATGCGCCACCTGAGGAAGCGCTCCCGCTTCTCGTCGTCGCCGAAGGCCTTCTCGTAGAGGTCCTTGTCCTGGAACTCGCTGTAGACGTTGTAGCAGACGGGGTGGCCCTCGCGGTCGGCGCCGCGGTAGAAGACGACGTTCTCCAGCTCCGGCACGCCGAGGTCGGCGCCCAGGAGCGCGTCGATGCCGAAGCTCTTGCGCCACAGCACCGCCGCCTTGAGCATCGCCATGGCCTCCTTCACCTTGAACTCGCGCGCGCGGAGGAACTTGAGGAGCACCGTGTCCGTGCGCTCGTCGCCGCCCACCAGCGGCACGCCCCAGATCAGCTCCTCCTTGGGCTCGGCGGCGGGCGCCGCCTCCGGCTCGGCCGCGGCGGGGACGGCGGTCTCCTCGATGGCCTCCACGGTCTTGGTGCCTTCCTCCTCGGCCACCACGACGGTTTTCTCCTCCGGCTTCGGCTCGTCCGGCTTGGCCTCCTCGGCCGCCACCTCGGCCTTGGGCTCCTCCGCGGCGGCCACCGCCGCCGGTGCCTCCGCCTTGGTCTCCTCCACGACAGCCACCGCCGCCGGTGCCTCCGTCTTGGGCTCCTCCTTGGCAGGCTCCTCGGCCTTGGGCTCCTCCTGGGCCGGCGCGTCCGTCTTGGGCTCCTCCTTGACAGTCTCGTCGGCCTTGGGCTCGCTGCTCTCGGCCGCCACCTCGGCCTCAGGCGCATCGCTCTTGGCCGGCTCGTCGGTCTTGGGAGCAGGCTCCTCGGCCGCCGGGGCTGGCGGGGGCGGGGGCAGGTCGAACTCCCCGGCGGCGAGCGCGGCGGCGACGAGGTCCTTAAGCTGGGCGAGCGCCTTCTGGTCGGGGTCGGCGAGGTCGGCGACGAGGTTGCTCTCCTCCTTGAAGGAGGCGGTGCTGCCCTCGATGACCGCCGCCTCGTCGGCCCCGGCCTCCGCCACCGCCTCCTCCATCTTCTCCTCCTCCTCCTCCTCCTCCTCCCTGGCCTCAGCCGCCGCCGCCGCGGACTCGTCAGCCTTCTCCCCCACCTCCACGGCCTTGTCTTCCGCCTTCGTCTCCGCCACGGCCACCTCCGCCACCGCCGCCGCCGCAGCGGCCTCCTGTTTGGTCTCCTCGGCCATGATAGTACCTGATGGAACAAGACGGAAGTGTGCGCGTGCAGGCGGTGGAAGCTAGGGGCGCGTGCGCGAGGGAGAAGAATCTGTGGGGAGAGGGAGGGAGGGGGGGCGAGAGATTTGTAGAGAGAGGGAGGGAGCAGAACGACCAGCTGGTGTGGTTTCCGTTTCCCCTGGCGCTGGTGGTGGCTGGTGTTTGCTTTGCTGGAAGCATGCGCGACGCAGAGCCAGCAGTGCAGTGCAGAGCAGGGCCCTCGCGGACGGAGGAGGCGCCTAGGTGGAGTAGACCGCTGCCGTGGGGTCCACCCGCTCCCCACTCCCCTCCGGCCTCCATGGTTCGCGTGACACCACCTTACCTTTTGCTCTGCTGCTTTCGCCCCCCTCCCTCTTTCTTTTTTCAGTTTGTCTAATTCACATCTAAATGTTTTTTAAGGATGTCACATCTAATCTCCCACAAATATATAATACACCAACAAGAAACAAAAAGAACTAGGACAAAAAAAATAAATCACAAACAGAGTGAAAATTAGCTTAGATGTGACATAACTATGTCACATCTAGATGTGTCCTAAACAGATCCTTTTTTTTTTGCCTTCTCCTCCCAAGAAAGTCCAGAACAGCAAGGACAGCGGATCCGGCTTGCCTGCTCCCTCCACATGCTCTCATCCGTGCTCCCACTTCATCTTACGGCTGCCCTTTTCTCTTTTCTCTTTCTAATCTAATCACCGCCCCTGATTTTAAGGGGTGGGGCCGGGTCTTATTTTGTTCCAATCAAATCATGCCACGTATGCGGGAGCACAGATGGAAGCACGCTGGGGGAGTGTTGATGTCAAAACCGGCGGATCTCGGATAGGGGGTCCCGAACTGTGCGTCAAGGCCGGATGGTAACAGGAGACAAGGGACACGATATTTTTACCCAGGTTCGGGCCCTCTCGATGGAGGTAAAACCCTACTCCTTATGTCCGTTGCTATCCGTATAATTGTCATAAACTTGCCCCTAAAAGAGTTGTCCTTTTAAACAGGAGTGCATAGCGAAAGCAAAGCTGATCAGGTGTCCGGCTCCCCTTCCCGAAACCAGGCCGGATCCCGTGCTTGTCAGGATGTTGAAGATAATGCCTCTGGAGGGAAGTAAGGGGGAGGACAAGGAAACTATGGCCTCCTCGAAGGAGGCTGCTCCGAAGGGAGGAACCGACAATTCCTCTCCTAAGGGGAAGAAGAGGGCCGCCTCTGACGACCCGGAGACCATGGCCTCGAAGCGGGGGAAAAAATCCTCGTCAGAGGGTCCGACGCCGGGGAGTTTCTCGGCCGAACTGCGCCCTCAAAGGAATCAACCCTCCAGCGAGCCGTAAGTAAAGAAAGGTTTTCCTTTTGAGGGATGATAGAAATCCTTGATTTATATCTGAGAAGATTTAACCGAAATTTTACCTTGTAGCTCGGACCTCAGCCCTTCTCAGCAGAGCTCGTCTTCGGGGGATCTTCTTCCGGAGATGATGGAGAGCGGGACGCCTCCCCCTGCTGTACCGCCTAGCGAGGCGGGCGACCCTGAGGTGTCGTCGCGGAGGGTTTCCCTGAATCCGGCAGGGGCAGAAGATAGCTATGTGGCCCCCCAAGGTTCTCCGCGTCCGGCCTTCAAAAGAGGCCATGGGACAAGTCCGGCACCGTCTGGTGCTCGGCCGGAGGAGTTAAAGATTCTTCTAGGGCGAGCTTCTATCACAGAGGAGCACCGTGCATTGATGGACGCGGTGATTGAAAGGATTTCATCCGAAGAAAGCGGATTGCATGAGGCCGTCAAAAGCTTACTGGCGGGTTTTGAGGTACGTTAGATAATGTACGCTTTTGTCAGTTGCGCATAAGTAAGATGCGCCCTGTGTAGATAGTAGCCCCTGAGACTCTATGCGTCGTCAAGAAATGACAGCACGCAGAGGATCATAATCCCAGGTCTAAGATGTCGCCTTTGAATGTAGGCGGCAGGGTGTCCGGAATCGAGCCGAACTAATGATTTTGCCGAACTAAAGCGGCAACTGAACGTGGCAGATGCCGACATCGCGCTTGTCAACAAGCGGCTTGATGAGGCTCAAGGTATGTAATTCCTCGGGCGGCATCAGGTAAGAAGAGTTTTATGCCAGTGTCTTACGATGTGTGTGCTTGACGCAGATGGTGCGGCCGCTGTGGAGAGTCTCAGGGCAGAACTTGCCCGAGCTAAGGAACAAGCCAGAAAAAGCAATGCGGCTGCCAAGAAAGCCCTTGAAGAGCTGAGAGCCGAACAGGCTTCTCACTGCCGAAGCAAGGAAGAGATGACCGAGATGGCCGAAAAGTTAAAGAGCGTTGCAGACCGTTGCAAACTTCTTGAGAAAGAAGACCGGGCGAGACAGACGGACTTAGAGAAGGCCGTTGCCGATGCCAAGGACGCTCGCTCTGCGATGAGAGCTGCAAAGGAGGAGCTGCGTCAGGCCGAACAGATTGCGGCTAGAAAGCCCTTTATGCTGCGGAGGAAGTTTTGTGATCCGAAGTTTGCTCCGTTGGACCGGATGTGGAGTGTGGAGGACACCTATCTGGATTTGGCAGCCAGTGCTGCTGATGCAACCGAACACTTTCAAGATCAAAAAGATCGCGAAGTGGAAAAGCTTTTCTGGTCGCAGTTTCACAATCCAGAGCGTCCACTGGCAGTAGACGATCGTTTGGCTCAATGGGCCGAACTGAATAGGTTGTCCGGACTCGCCATGAAGTACATCATGGGTCATCTGTGGCTGGGGAGATCGGAGCCGAAGAGTTATTTCAGCTTGGTGCAGCAATTCCTTGACGCGGTGCCGCGTATTAATGCAATGAAGAGGTCAGCATGCATAGAGGGCGCACGAATGGCTCTTGCCCGTGTCAAAACATACTAGGCAGATATGAAGACCACCGTTGTTGCGTCCCGAGATTCGGACAAAAGCCGAGTACCCTCTGAGCACTATTTTCAGGAAGTCCTTGAAGGCGCCCGTGTAATAGGGACACAGTGCTCGAAGGATGCTATGTTATGATAGCATATGTAATTATAAAGTAATTTTTTGATAGATTGTAGTGGCATTTTATACTTGTGCCTTCAAGTATTGGGAACACCTCCTGTGCGGCCGTTTTAAGATATATATATATATATATACATACATACATATATATATATATATATATATATATATATATATATATATATATATATATACAAAATCTGAAAGATGGCAGTCGTTGGCTTCAGCCCCCACGCACATAGTGCGGGGGTGCTCGTGGAAGACGCATTTTCACACTTAACCCAACGTCTTGGTCCTACAAAGGAGGTGGTAGCGCAGCGGGCCAGGCAACCGGACTATAATGCTTTAACACTTTCACTTAGCCATAGAAGCTTGACAGTGGGACTATTTAGGTAGCCCCTTGGTGGCGACTGCGCTCGCCCGAGTTCGGGGCGCGTATATGCCTGGCAGGGAAACGACCCTTCGTTAAAGCGGAGGAATCCTATAGATTTCGATAGGTCATCGAGTGGCTGACCAGTCTCACGCTACATCATGACAGTCAGTTTTCGGCTTTCTCTACTGAGGTGCTCGCCCGGCCTAACCGGGGCACAATCGCAGTAGTTCTCCTGGTGCTACCTTAGCCGATAGAGTGGAACGTAAGGTAGCCGAACTCAGGAGCCGGGCAACCCAACATTTGACCAAAGACATGATTCGGAGCTGATGCATATAATGCCAAAACTCGCGACGCCGAACACTCCCTAAGGTGTTCGGTCTTTATGAGTGCGGGCAAAACAACACTCTTTATTAAAAAGCCCCTAGTGTCCAGGTACACGCAAAAATTCTGACGTGGCCACATGCCAAGACGCCAGCCTCCTCCTTGGTTATATCAGAGAAAACCAGGGGATATGTAGCAACAAGAGACAGTAAAAAGGTTTACGCAGGGTCTTAATCTAAAAAGAATCCTTAGGACGGGTCCCTACTGCACGTATGCGCCTGTGTCTCCGTTGTTCTGTATCCTGGACGAGCGCCGCACGACGTTCATCTGTAAAAGAGAGGAACTGAATTGAAAATGGGTCGTGCCGAACAAAAGTTTAAAATAAACAAAGTATAAAGTGAAATATATAAAATTGAGCTTTATTATTTCTCATTGTATATGTACGGAGCCCCTAGTGCGGGGGTATATGGCCACTGCATCAATGATAATTTTGTACCGAACTCGTCTATCCGCGTTTGTGGTCTTTAATGACCTATTCCAAAGTTTTTTTTTTGGCCGGTGAAGCCATTTTACTATGGGGCTGTCAAAGCGGCCGCACGGTCCTCCGCTTGGGGGAGGCGCACTTCAATGCTTCCCCTTCAAAGAGATGATGCCTCGTGGACCGGGCATCTTAAGCGTAAGAGATGCATAATGCGGTATTGCGTTAAAGCGGGCGAAAGCTTCGCGTCCTAGTAGTGCTTGGTAACGACTTGAGAATGGGACGACGTGGAAGGTCAGCTTTTCGCAGCGGAAGTTATCGGTAGAGCAGAATATAACTTCGAGCCAGAGAAAACCCATGCAATGGGTGTCCGGACCAGGCGTTACCCCTTGAAAGGCGGTTTTACTATGGCGGATTCTTGCTGGGTCTATCCCCATGTCGCGGATTGTATCCTGATATACCAGGTTTAGTCCGATGTCGCCGTCCATAAGGACATTTGAAAACTGCAGTCCGCCAATTATTGGATCGAGTACCAAGGCAGTCCAGCCTGCATTCCTGGTACTTCTAGAATAATCCAGCTGATCGAAGATGATTGGTTTTGACAACTAGTGGCGGGACCCCTTTGGGATAGGCCGTGTAGTGCGTACCTTTATGGGTGCCGCACGTTTTGTTATGTGAAGTAAGTTTACTGTTTTTACTTCTTGTGGGAAGTTCTTTTGTTTCCTGGTGCTCTACTTTTGGGGTTCGTCCTCATCTTCGCTTGGTGTGTCGAGCCCCTTGCGTTCGGCGTTGAGTCTGTCGGATTGTTTGAAAACCCAACAATCTCTGTGGGTATGGTTAGCAGGCTTCCCAGGAGTGCTGTGTATTTGACATATCATGTCCAGGATTTTGTTTAAGTTGGATGGATCATCCCTGTTATCCTGGAGGGGCGGTTTTGTCTGATTCTGTCGTGAGCCTTTGAATCCGGCGTTGACTGTCATGCTCTTTGGACTTTTTTCCTTAGTCTGGCGACGGTCCTTGTTGCATCGCGGTTTTCCGTTTCCATCCCGAGTTTCGGATGTACTTGGGTCGCTAGGGCTGCATCTTGCCAACCAGCTGTCCTCTCCTGCACAAAAGCGGGCCATGAGGCTTGTTAGTGCGGCCATTGTTCTTGGCTTTTCTTGGCCGAGGTGTCTGGCGAGCCCTTCGTCTCGGACGTTATGCCTGAAAGCTGCTAAGGCTTCGGCGTCCGGACAGTCGACTATCTGATTCTTTTTAGTGAGGAATCTATTCCAGAACTGTCGAGCTGATTCTCCAGGCTGTTGGGTTATGTGACTAAGATCGTCTGCATCCGGAGGGCGGACATAGGTCCCTTGAAAATTTGCTCGGAAAGCATCGTCTAGCTCTTCCCAACTTCCAATTGTGTTTTCAGGAAGGCTTTTAAGCCAATGCCGGGCAGGCCCTTTGAGCTTAAGGGGTAAGTATTTTATGGCGTGGAGATCATCTCCTCTAACCATATGTATGTGGACGATATAATCCTCGATCCAGACTCCAGGGTCTATTGTTCCATCATATGCCTCTATGTTTACGGGTTTGAATCTCTCTGGAAATTCATAGTCCAGGACCTTATCGGTGAAACATAGGGGGTGTGCGGCGCCCCTGTATTTGAGTGTGCCGGATTCTGATGATGGCTTTATTGCATTGCTCACGAGAGCTTGCTTTCTAGGCCCGTAAATGGACCTGACTGGGCCATGATGCGAATCCTTAAGTAGGTCGCATGCCGATTTAAGTGCGGCGCCGCTTGCCGCTTTATGCTGGCCATGGGGTCGTCTATCCGACCGTGTGGCTTTCTTTTTTGAATGCGAGGGCTCTAGGGCCTCTTCGTCGAATTCAGGTAGTAGCTTCCTCTTCGGATAGCTTTTAGTGCGGCGACTGTCGCCGTATTTATCTGCGGTATTGATTACTTTGCTCCATCTAATCCTGAGTGCATCTTCCGCTATTTTTAGCTTTCGCTTTCGCTTTTTCAGGCTGCGTGCTGTTGCAATGAGCCTCTTGTGGAGAATCTTCTGCTTCGTGGGTTTATCCGGCGTAAGGTCGTCCGGAATGCCGTTTTCGCCGGGGGAGGGATGTTCGGTTTCTCTATCCGTGTTGCCCTGTTCGGACGGTTGCTCTAAGGCCTGCTCGTCGTCTACCGGCTCATCCTGCTCTATGGCTGGGTCTTTATTGAGGCAGGTCTTGGGTCGGCGTTTACGCTGACGCTTTGATTGTTTTTCGGGGGGTCGATCTCCCGTTCCATCCCCTTTTTCCTCGTTGTCGCTTCCTTTAGGGGTATCCACCATGTACACATCGTGAGATGAGGTGGCTGTCCAATGCCCTATGGGCGTTGGTTCATCCGTATCTCCTGCATCGTCGTCCATACTGTCGATGTCTGCGGAGTCGAAGTTGAGCACGTCGTTTAAATTGTCGACAGTGGCTACCAAGTGGGTGGTGGGTGGGCTTTGAATTTCTTCATCGTCCGTATCCCATCCTCGCTGACCGTAGTCCGGCCAGGGCTCTCCTGATAAAGAGAGAGACTTGAGAGAATTCAGGATGTCACCAAAAGGCGAGTGCTGAAAGATGTCCACGGCGGTGAATTCCATTATCGGCGCCCAATCGGATTCGATCGGCAGGAGCGCGGGGGGTTCGGAGTCCGGAGAGGAGTCCGAATCCTCGGAGTCACGGGTCATGCAGAGTGTGGGGCTAGCGTTCGGCTCGATCGCCTTTGAGACCGCAGCCCCCGAGGTGACGTCCAACCGCTCATCCTCGATTGGCGCAGCTGGCTCCGAATTGAGGGTTAGAGCCGGTGCGTTTGCGGCCTCCAGGGCACTGTTCGGCGGCAGAGCTAGATCATGCCCCGCGAGACAGTGCGGCGCGCTTGGCTGTGGCTCGAATCCGTCGAAAATCAAATCTCCGCGGACATCCGCCGTGTAGTTTGGGCTTCCAAACCTGACCTGATGGCCAGGGGCGTAGCTTTCGATCTGCTCCAGGTGGCCAAGCGAATTGGCCCGCAGTGCGAAGCCGCCGAAGACGAAGATCTGTCCGGGGAGAAAAATCTCACCGTGGACCGCATCGTTGTTGACGATCAAAGGAGCCATCGAGCCCAAAAGTGACGACACAGAGGAACTCTCAATGAAAGCACCAATGTCGGTGTCAAAACCGGCGGATCTCGGGTAGGGGGTCCCGAACTGTGCGTCAAGGCTGGATGGTAACAGGAGACAAAGGACACGATATTTTTACCCAGGTTCGGGCCCTCTCGATGGAGGTAAAACCCTACTCCTGCTTGATTAATATTGATGATATGGGTAGTACAAGAGTAGATCTACCACGAGATCAAGGAGGCTAAACCCTAGAAGCTAGCCTATGGTATGAATGTTGTATGATGGAGTTGTCCTACGGACTAGAACCCTCCGGTTTATATAGACACAAGATAGGGTTAGGGTTACACAGAGTCGGTTACAATGGTAGGAGATCTTGAATATCCGCATCGCCAAGCTTGCCTTCCACGCCAAGGAAAGTCCCATCCGGACACGGGACGAAGTCTTCAATCTTGTATCTTCATAGTCCTGGAGTCCGGCTGAAGGTATAGTCCGGCTACCCGAACACCCCCTAATCCAGGACTCCCTCAGGGAGCATGCAAGTCTCACTATATAGATATAGCAACCAAACACGCCAAAAAAAGAGAAGAAGAAAATAATGAACAACAGAGTCAGATCGACGAAACGAGAATGATCTGCAGCCGCTGCGCTCTTCGGAGATTCCCACCACACTCCTAGCACTTCGGAACACCGCATACCAAGCAACGCCTTCAAGAAGAAAACGCGACGATGACGACGCTGCTGCCGGACTAGTCCTAGGGTTTCCCTCGGTACACAGAGGCGCATGGGTGAGGGGGATAACCAACACCCTTCGGGAAGGAACGATGGCGCCACGGGCGTCGCCGCATCGGTGTCGGCCAAGCCAACAGGGATTTCTCCCACCTGCCACACACCCACCACCCCGGCTGATCAGCCGCGCTCCACCACACTTGTCACCCACCAACATGCGCCGCCACGGTCTTGGAGCCACCACTATCGTCTCACCATGGAGTCCAAAGCGGGATCGACAGGTCCGAGAGGGAGCAACCGAGAACAAGGAGCGGCAGTGTCAATAACCACGCAGGAGGGGACAACCTCCATCGCCATCGGCGTTCACCGACTGAACGAAGCAAGAGAAGCAAACCAGGCACATAGGCCCGGTCGAGCTTGCAAAGCTCCCATTGCCGCGCTGCAGCGGGCGCACCGCCGCCTCCGCAACCACCCGCACCTCCGACCGTCGGAGCCGAGCCAGGCCCGACCAGACCTAGATGGGGCCCCAAAGAGCCCAGATCTGGGCTGGGAGGGCGCCGCCGCCGGCTGCAGCGCTAGCCCGCTGTCAAGTGACCGCGCCACCGCCTCCTCACCACTCGGATCTGCTTCGCCACCGGAACCGCCGCACGCCCGTGATGGGAAGACCCATTCGCAACAGCCGGGAGCCCTGAAGCCGGACCCAAGCCGCGGCCCACGTCGCCTAGATCCAGATCCGTCGCACGGCCAACGCCAAACCACACCCACGCACGCCCCTCCATGGCAACCACCGCACCACCCCGAGGCCCCACCGGGACGACGACTCGCCGCCGGCAGGAGCACCTGTAGCGGCGCCACCTGTGGCAGCCGCCCCGCACCGGTCGGGGATCCGCGAGGAGGGGAACGGTGGACCCCCCCGGCCTTCCACGCCTGTCAGGCTTCGCTCGGCGGCGAGGGAGGAAGGGGCCGGCGGGTAGGGTTCCCCCGAGGGCACTCGCGGGAGCGGCTGTGTGGGTGGTGGTGGGGGAGGGGGGTGTTTACCAAGCAAGTACCGTTGTTGTTTCGGCAGCTCTTGTTGGAATAAATGTTAACGTGGTTTGTAATTTTATTAGAAATCTATACACTTTATGTGAGCCATACGTGCGCGAACGGTGATTGATTAGCACCCCGTTTCATGTACTCCAAGCAAGCATCCACTGTCAAATTGCCGTCTCTTATTAATAGAGATCGCCGTCTTCTCGATAGAGATCGCTGTCACGTTGCCCATCTACCGCCATCCACCATCCATCCGGGGCTTGCACCGGACGGCTGGCTGACTGAGCGACATGACAACACTTGCGCTGCGCTGCTCTGGAAAGCATGCGGAGCAGCTAAATCTGCCCGTCGTTAGCGCGCCTAACCAATCGGATTACCTGCGCAGCTTTGGAAGATATGGGGTAGTACAGCTTTGAAACTTGCGGCCGGTGACAGCGACCGCGGGGAGGGAATATCTGCACAATGCTGTCCTTCAACTTTCTGTTCGGCTTAAACAGTCTTCCACTGTTATCCTTAAAACGAGCCACGAAATGTGTGCTGCCCCGTTTCTGGATGGACATGCTCGCCGTTTAGCGGACGGCAGATCTAAAGCGTGTGGAGACGCGGCACGCTTCCTGCGGAATCGTGTAAACGTTGCTCGGGCGAGAGCAAGTCGTGATCTCGTTTCATGTCGTCTTCGATCCATCTTGAAGCAAAAGAGAAAAATGGCGTGTGTCCTGCGAAACCAACCAATTGCACGTCATTAATCACGGCTTATTCACCTGGTCTGGGCGGCTTGATAGCCACCCGTGTGCTGCGTGAGTTGCGTCGTGGTTTTGTTGCTTGATGTGTTTGCGAGTTTGATTTTTGTGTGGATTGTGGCTACTACGTGCACACAGTACATTTTTGCACTGATGCAAAGACAAGGCGGCTGTATCTTTTTACAAAACATGGTGAAGCCTATGTACATGCACAAAGTTTACGTGAAAAACAACGTTTTTTGTGTCTTGTGTAAAAAAGATAAAAAAATGCAAAATAAATAGTTGTAATGAAGCATAATAAATTGTCTTTTTTACATAAGCCACAAAAAACCTCGTTTTTCACCGAAAACTTTGTGCACGCGCATAGAATGCTGGAATATACACGCATGATATTTGTTCGAAATTTTTTGACTTTTCAAAATGTGTATTTAGGCAGTGGGTGCATATGCACCTAGGAGCCATTGCTAATTTCCGTTATTTCAATCTTTTTATCTTATATGACTCGTGTGTGTTGGCTGACTAACACTGATGGTCAGTACCACTCCTTGCACGAGTGCCTCCTTTCACTACTTTTTCTTTCTTCTGCATTCCAAACTTTTTCTGTTTTCTTATGTTCCAATTTATTTTAATTTCTTTGCAAGTATCGTTGAATCATAGATGGACTTTGGGCCCATACGAACAAATGAATCATATCTATTAAGATACTAGGCGCCCTAAATTGGAAGCCTCTTGATGCGTCGGGGTCTGTGAGGGATGCTATGGACCCGAACCATGATCTAGTTATTTAGATCCATGTAAGTGAAAAGGGCCGAGAAGATCAACATCAGTTAGCGACTATGAATGTCCAACTAAATATACATATTCATAAGGCGACTGAAAAAAATACATACAATTTAGCGACAAGCTCATCATGAACACATTATACTCTAGGTTTCTCCACTTATAATTGTAGCAAATCATGCACTATGAGCAGTTGTTAAGATATTTGATAGACCTACTTGTTAAATTGTGATCCAAATTATGGTGTGTTGGACTAGACGTAGTACAACCGGTGTAGACCTTTGCGTTGACGTCGACATGTACGAGTACAACTCGTTTACTTGTCCTCCAAGGACTCTCATGTATTGCCCTCTTATATACCCCATGTAGTCGCATCTCAGACGGCTTGTCGTCTCGTGCTTCTAATACTCCTCCTCATAGTGATTGCGCCTTCGTGCGTCCGTGGTTTTCTCCCGCAAAAATTTCCATGTAAAAATCCGTGTCTCTCGTGTCTCGTTTATTCTCGTTATTATCTAACAAGTGATATACAGAGCTGAGGTTACAGATACGAGATTTGAGTTCGAGAGATTAGGGTTGCGTGCGAGCCGTCGCCCGTGCGTGACCAGGCGATCCGAAGCCGGATCGATTTCCGCTGCTAGCCGAGACCGACAGAAGTTCTGTTTTGTACGTACACGTACAAATCGCTCCAAGGTTGGAGCCGTTCCGCCGAGTTGCTGGCCTGGTCGATTCAAGCCTCGAGGGAATCAACCGTACTGCTGCTACTACTTTCTGGCTTGTGAAGACCGATCCCTTGTCGTCGATTGTTTTTCTAGCTTCAAGTCCTGAGGAGAAGCGATCTGTCCAAGTCGTCGTTCTTTCACGTGAAGCTAGGTTATTTGTTGTTTGCTTTCATCTCCGATCAACAATTAGTACTTTGATCAGCCAGCTACTAGTACTAGTATTCGTAATGTGAAGGCTACAGAGCTATTTTTTTTCTTTGGTCAACTGCTACGTACATACTATCAGTGCTATTTACTCCGTTTTCTTTGATCCGCAAATTAATTTTTCAAGAATTTTCTATCGGCTTGTACTACTTTATGTACACAGATTTATCGACTCATGGCATCCATGAAGTATGATCTTTCGTTGCTGGACCGTGACACAAGGTTTACCCTATGGCAAGTCAAGATGCGGGCGTTGTTGGCACAGGCCGACTATGATGTAGCACTGGATAGTTTTGGAAAGAACAGAATTGAGGACTGAACTGCTGAGGAGAAAAGAATTGATTGTAAGGCTTTGTCACAAATTCAACTCCATTTGTATAATAATATTTTGCAGGAAGTTTTGAGCGAGAAAACTGCCGCCGCTCTATGGTTAAAGCTGGAAGGGATTTGCATGACTAAAGATCTCACCAGCAAGATGCATCTGAAGCAAAAATTATTCCTGCACAGGTTACCCAGGGAGGTAATGTTTTGAATCATATTTCGGAATTTAAAGAGATCATATCTGATCTAGCTGCAATGGAGGTTAAGTATGAAGAGGAAGATACTGCTTTAATGTTACTTTGTTCACTGTCAAGTTCTTATACCAATTTTAGAGACACCATATTATACAGTCGTGATACTCTCACACTTAATGAAGTTTATAAAGCTTTGAACTCTAAGGAGAAGATGAAACTAATGGTGCCTCATGATGGTTCAAGTTCATCTCAAGCCGAGGGATTATCTGTTCGTGACAGGATAAAGGAGAAGAACTCACATAATGAAAACAGAGGCAAAAGTAAGAACAACTACAGGGGCCAATCACAATCCAGAGACAAGAAGTATTGCAGGTATTGCAAGAGAGACGGGCATGACATCTCTGAGTGTTTCAAGTTGCAGAATAAGGAAAAGAGGAAAGGTAATACACAAGGTGAAAATTCTGCTAACGTTGCTCGCGATGATAGTTCCGACGATGCTTTTGTCGTTATTGCTGGATGTGCTGAGACCAATGGTGAGTGGGTACTTGACACCGCATGCACTTTTCATATGTGTCCACATAGAGATTGGTTTAATACTTTTGATTCCACTACTTCTGCTGGTTCCGTTTTTGGTTTTGATAATTCACCATGCAAGATTGAAGACATAGGTTCTTGTAACATCCCAAATTTTCAATTTGGAATGTTATACATTAGATCATCATTGCATATCATATTTTATTTTGCATTTTGGTTGATCCTAGAAATTCTACGCAACTCAATGACCCGCGGAGAGAGTTGGGGATTTCGTTATTTTCATATTTGAGTTTTCTCAAATTTTGAGAATAGGATTATTTGATTTTATTTATTTTATCATCAATTATTTCTATTACAAAAATATGAGAGAGGGAATAAAATGACTTTCCCAAAATAAAGAAATATTGAGGATTTAATAATAAAATCAAATAAGATTTTATTTTAGAGTTTTTCGGTGTTTTATTTGAATTTAGGAAAAATATGTGTTTTTCAAAATTGCATTTAGGTCCCAAATAAATGTTCACCTTGTGCGGCTTGATTTTAGAAGCCCATGAAAATTTATTTCGGAATTTTTGGAGTCCGTTTAGTATTTCTTTTTATTTTTCTTCTGCGCGTAATATAAAAAAAACGAACCGACCTACGGGCCGTGTCCGGCTAGGACTCCGGCCCGAGGTGGCTTTATATGCCGGCCCAGCCCCAGGGGAAACCCTAGCCCGAGCCGCCCCAGCCCAGCCGCTGCGCCGCCTCGCCGCCGCTGCCGCACGCTCGCCGAGGTTCGCCGCTGCCTCGAAATCCGCGTCGTTTTTTTTATTTTTTTTGAAAAACCATTCGGTTTTTCCGTCGGTTTTTTTTAGATTCGGTTTTTTTTAATAGATCGGTTTTTCCGGTTTATTTAATTAGTGAGCGTTCGTCCGTTCGTTCGTTCTAGCGAACATTCGTCGTTTTTCTTTTTCTCGGATTAAATCCGTAATTTTTCTGATCGCGATTCCTGATCCGATTTTCGTTTTAGTATAACTTTTCGCTCGTTTATCGGAATGGCGATTCAAGCGCCTAAAGTTTCGTCTCGAAACTCTCTACCCGTTTAAGCAACTTAAACAAGATTTTGCTACTGTAAAATTTGCCTTAGATCCAGATTAGTAGAACGAAGTTGTTTTCTTTCGCCGTTTGACTTTCATTGCTTCGTTCGATTTGATTCTTTTTGCCAACCGGAGTTCTTAAGTTGAACCTTCTGGTTAGATCTCTTATTTGAGTTTTACCCGTGCATTAGAAGAGTTCTTATTGTATGCTTGTTTGTTTGTCTGCGATAGAATACCCGGAGTGCGCCGCTTGTTACTTCGAATCTCTAGGTTTCCGGATCATCAGCAAGGCAAGTAACACTTTGATCATATCTTTTCCTACTACCCAGTTTTATTGCATTAGATCAATCTTCACACATTGCATGGTTAGGATCTAATTAAATTGTGGGATGGGAAGTAGATGAGTTAGTACCTATTACCTGTTTATTATCAAACCTTTGAGAGTTACTTCTACGTTTGCTTATTATGTCATGCTATGCTAGTAGACATGGATTGGGTGAGTGATATCCATGACAGATGTGAGTTTGTTAATTAATGGTTTATCTAAGGTGGCAACTTAAACACACATCTGGGTGGATTGAGGCACCTGGATATTCCAGGACTTGCCTGTTTTCTTTTGGACCGCCACCCAGCCTCAAAGGGATCATGAAACTATTCATACTAGAAACTTCCGTGTGCAGCCACAAGCTATTACGGGCTCTAGCATAGTTGACTAAGTCGTGCGAACTCTTACAGTGGTAGACTAGCAGATGTAGGGGATGTAGGTGGTACGGTCTATCCGATCGTAAGGTGCTAGCGCTTCTGAAAGACTATGTCTCGGTCATCCGTCTTCTCAAACACCATGTAGTGCGAGAAACCAAACGGAGGCGATCGAGTCTTGTGGGGAAAAGTGCGCAAACCTCTGCAGAGTGTAATAAACTAATCATGGTTAGCCGTGTCCCCGGTTATGGACGATCTTGAGTATCTAGTACCTGAATTATCATGTGAATCTCAACATGTTACTCTAAATTAATTTTGTTGGGTTATGTTTAATAATGATGCTTAATTGGGATTGAGAATGTTGTCAACCATTCTCAATGTTTAGCAACTACTATGATAGTTAAATAAATGTATTCCTTTGAAGTAGGGAAAAATTGGTTTTACGCAAAACTGTAACCATAGAGCTTTCCACCAGCCAAATGTACATATAGAATAGCTACTTCATTCCATTGCTCTCTATGTGTTACATTGCCAGCATATTCCATGTGCTGACCCGTTTTCGGGCTGCAACGTTAATGTTGCAGACTTTTCAGACGATGATTAAGGAGTTTTAGGTCGTGGTCCTATACTCAATGATGCCGTTGGAGTTGATGGACTCACTTATCTTCCAAGCCTTCCGCTGTTATCGTTATTAGATGGCCTTAAGCCATATTTATTGTAATAAGTTTTCTTTTGAGACACTCGATGTAATAAGTGTGTGATTGCTACTCTGTTATAAATCCTCCGAGTATTGTGTGGTGTTAGCATTACTGATCCAGGGATGACACCGGAGCACAGAGATCAGACTGTTTGAGGTCTGATCGCTACAGAGATGGTATCAGAGCACACGCTGACTGTAGGACACGACCACTAAGCTAAAGACCTAGATCACTATTCACTCTCTTCTCTTCTGACTCCTTATCTTTTCTACTCTTTTAGGATGGGGGATGCAAGGAACAAGTTCACGCAACCGGATGAAGATACATCCTTTGGACGTCACTTGAAGGAAGTCACTAGATACCTGAATATAGGAGTACCAAGCTTCACAGGAACCTACAATGCCACTTTACCTGAAGAAGAGCGCTGGATGATTCAAGTTCAAGTTCGAGGAAGGACGTTCATGCCAGTCACTGAGCCCATAGATTTTTCTTTTGATGCACCAACTTGGAGTCTAGGAAAGAGCATGGCAGCTCACATCGCCATGGGACGCATTGGAGAAGTCTACCGCAAGGATCTCAAGGATACTATCTACCAGATTTGTGGGCGCCGAGATGAGCACTGGGAGATGATCAGCACCAGAAAGGATAGATCAATTGCAGTCTTTATCCAGGAGTTAAACCAGCACATTCGATGACAGGAGAAGCAGATGTGCGCCGACATGATAGATCTGAAGAAGGCTAAGACTAGAATCAAGGAGCTGGAGGAAGAACTCAAGGCTACACGTGAAGATTATGAAGAGGAAATTGAAGTATTGGAGGAGAAGAATGACGACCTGATCAAGAAGATTGGAATATTTATGGGAGACCCTACGCCAGTAGAGGAAGACGAAGAACCCAAGGAGATTAGCCCGGAAGACTACATCATCATCGACGGCACCGATTCGGATCCAGATAGTAGCGATGATGACTATGTTGATGAAGCTGGAGCAGATATCATGGAGTCTGCAACCGAAGAATATTTCTAGTAGACCACCTCATCAGTAGTAGTAGTCCACCATGTAAATATAGTAGTCCAAGCACTTTTACGATAGATAGATCGATTGTATGCCCTTGTTTGATTGAATGAAGTGAATTGTTTGCTTTTGCCTCATGTGCATATGGGTAGTGTTTTCTCTTTAGACCCCCTCTATTCTTACATCTCATCTCTTCTAAACCCTCAGATGCCTCCGAGACGTGACCCCGGATTTGCCTTTCCACCGGAGCTCACCCAGTTGATCCAGCAGCAGAACACATTAATGCAGTTGCTAGTCCAGAATCAAAATCAGGGGAACAACGACAACAACCCACCACCACCACCACCACCTGTTGACCACTTAGCCCGTTTTCTTAGGCTGAATCCGCCGGTGTTTTCCAGTAGCACCGAGCCGATAGTAGCAGATGATTGGCTCCGCAAGACAGCTAGGGAGTTGACCACAGCAGGATGCACATATGCTGAGAAGGTGAAGTTTGCCGCACATCAGCTAGAAGGACCTGCAGCATCATGGTGGGAGAATTTCACCGCCACTTTCCCAGTCGACACTGTCACATGGGACCAGTTTCAGCAGGCTTTTCGTACTGCCCATATTTCAACAGGAGCTATGGCCATGAAGAAGCGTGAGTTTCGCAACTTGTGCCTAGGAGGACGGACAGTTGGCCGGTATGTGGAGGATTTTAGTAAGTTAGCACGTTATGTACCAGATGACGTCGCTACGGATGCAGCTAAGCAGGAGAAGTTTCTGGAAGGACTGCATGATGAGTTGAGCATGCAGTTGATGGTAGCGACCTTCAACAACTACCAGGAGTTGGTAGATCGTGCTCTTATGATTGAAGGGAAGCAGCAGCAAATTGAGAATCGCAAGAGAAAGTATGGACAAGGGAAGTACAATTCAGGAGCTCAGCAGAAGCCATGTTTTACCCCTAGACCGGGAGGACATTTTCAGCATACCCATGGAGGAGGTAGCTCGCACAATCACAATGGCACCAAGAATGGTAATGACAATGGAGGAAGCAACGGCCAAAATCGCACCAACCCATCAACCCCATCCAAGAAGGACCTGAGCCAAGTCACTTGCTTTAAGTGTCAGAAGACCGGACATTATGCCAATGAATGTCCTGAAGGCCAAAATGGCAATGGAAGTTCTGGAAAGAAGCCGAACTCTTTCAACAGGGGACAGGTGAACCACGTTAGCGTGGAGGAGGTTGAAGCCTAGCCCGATGCAGTAATAGGTAAGTTTTTGGTTAAGTCATTTACTGCACTCGTTCTTTTTTATACTGGTGCATCGCATTCATACATATCAAGGGGATTTGTGGATAAGTATAACCTATCAACCCAAGCCCTTAGGTCACCCATGTTAGTAACCTCGCCTGGAGCAGAGTATGTGGCTAGTCTATGGTGTGATCGGTTACCATTAAGGATTGGTAACTATGTTTTTCCCTCAGACCTAATAGTATTGGAATCCCAAGGATTGGATGTGATATTAGGCATGAATTGGTTATCAAAGTATGAAGGAAATATTGAATGTGATAGTAAGTCAATTTTGCTTACCACCCCAGAAGGGAGAAGGATCAAGTATGTATCCCGGCATGTGCCAAAGAGGACTCAAGTAAATTGCCTAACAGGAGTTGTGCAGGAGGAAGTACCAGTGGTAAGGGATTTTCCTGAAGTATTTCCAGAGGAGTTGCCAGGCATGCCACCGGATAGAGATATTGAGTTTTTGATTGAGCTATTGCCAGGCACAGGGCCAATATCAAAGAGACCATATAGGATGCCAGCAAAGGATTTGGTGGAGATTAAGAAACAGATTAAGGAGTTACTGGACAAGGGATATATTCGCCCAAGTTCTTCACCTTGGGGACCGCCAGTACTACTAGTGGAGAAGAAAGATGGATCGTTAAGGATGGTTGTTGATTATCGAGGATTGAATGAAGTAACGATCAAGAACAAGTATCCACTACCAATGATCAATGATCGGTTTGATCGATTTCAAGGAGCTAAGGTATTTTCCAAGATCGATCCGTGATCAGGATACCCCCAGTTGAAGATTCGAGAACAGGATATACCTAAGACAACTTTTACCACCAGGTATGGGTTGTACGAGTATAGCGTTATGTCATTTGGTCTGACTAACGCACCTACCTATTTTATGAACATGATGAACAAAGTATTTATGGAGTTTTTGGATAAGTTCATCGTAGTGTTCATTGATGATATCCTGGTTTACTCGAAGAATGAAGAGGAGCATAAGGAACATTTGCGACTAGTACTTGGAAAGCTCAGAGAACATCAATTATATGCCAAGTTCAGCAAATGTGAGTTTTGGTTGAAGGAAGTAGGATTCCTCGGACACGTTATATCTGGAGAAGGAATAGCAGTAGATCCCACTAAAGTTGATACCGTGACCAAGTGGGAAGCCCCAACAACAGTTGGAGAGATCCGGAGTTTTCTTGGACTCGCAGGATACTACCGGAGATTTATTGAGAATTTCTCAAAGATTGCATAGCCTATGACTGAGTTGTTGAAGAAAGATACCAAGTTCATATGGACAGAGGAATGTGAGGCTAGTTTCCAGGAGTTGAAGAAATGTTTGGTTACCTCACCACTGTTGATTTTGCCAGACCAGACCAAAGATTATGAGGTGTATTGCGACGCTTCACGTCGAGGACTTGGAGTAGTGCTTATGCAGGAAGGGAGAGTTGTTTCATATGCCTCAAGACAACTAAGCCTCATGAGTTAAATTATGCCACGCATGATTTAGAGTTAGCAGCCGTAGTGCATGCATTGAAAACATGGAGACATTTCCTCATTGGAAATCATTGTGAGGTGTACACGGATCATAAGAGTTTGAAGTATATTTTCACACAGAAGGAGTTGAATCTCAGACAAAGGAGATGGTTGGAGCTCATCAAGGATTATGATATGAAATTGCATTACCATCCCGGAAAGGCTAATGTAGTAGCTGACGCATTAAGCCGTAAGAGCCACGTCAATACGTTAATGACGGGAGAAATACCAAGGGAGTTAGCAGAAAATCTTCGTGAACTATGTTTGGAAATAGTTCCGAGAGGCTATGTAGCAGCATTGGAGATTCAGTCAACTTTGATGGATAGAATCAGGGAAGCCCAGAAAACTGACAAAGAGATTGCCGCTATAAAGGAGAAACTTAGCAAAGGAAAAGCTAAGGGATTTCGTGAGGATGAACATGACACCCTATGGTTTGAAGACCGCGTTTACGTGCCCAATGACCCGGAGATCAGGAAGTTGATTTTGCAAGAGGCACACGATTCACCATATTCAATTCACCCAGGAAATACCAAGATGTACTTGGATCTGAAGGATATTTTCTGGTGGACCGGAATGAAGAAGGATATTGCGGAGTATGTAGCAGTTTGTGATGTATGTCAGAGAGTAAAGGCAGAGCATCAGAAGCCAGCAGGATTGTTACAACCATTGCCGATACCCGAATGGAAGTGGGATAAGCTAGGCATGGATTTTATCACGAGATTACCCATGACTCGTTCAGGCTATGACTCGATTTGGGTTGTAGTTGATCGATTGACGAAAGTAGCTCATTTCATCCCAGTAAAGACCACTTACACCAGTGCTAAGTTGGCAAAGATATACATGACCAGGATCGTATGTTTGCATGGAGTTCCAAGGATTATCGTATCAGATAGAGGAACCCAGTTTACCTCAAAGCTCTGGAAGCAGTTGCATGAAACTATGGGTACCAGACTAGAGTTCAGTACAGCTTTTCATCCACAGACAGATGGACACACCGAGAGAGTAAACCAGATTCTGGAGGATATGCTGAGAGCTTGTGCGCTAGATTATGGATCTAGTTGGGACGATAATTTGCCATATGCAGAATTCTCTTACAACAACAGTTACCAAACCAGTTTAAAGATGGCCCCTTTTGAAGCCTTGTACGAAAGGAGGTGCAGGACACCGTTGTCGTGGGACGAAGTTGGAGACCGCCAGTTGTTTGGACCTGACTTGATTAAAGAGTCTGAACAGAAGGTGAAGTTGATTCGCGATAGGCTCAAGGTAGCCCAGTCCAGACAGAAAAGTTATGTAGATTCTAAACACAAGGAGACAGTTTACGAAGTCGGAGATAGAGCTTATCTTCGAGTATCTCCACTTTGGGGAACAAAGCGTTTTGGAGTTAAAGGAAAGTTAGCGCCACGATTTGTAGGACCATATCGAGTTTTGGAGCGTATGGGAGAAGTGGCCTACAAGTTGGAATTGCTCGAAGGATTGTCAGGAGTTCATGATGTGTTCCACGTTTCTCAGTTAAAGAAATGTCATGCGGAGATGGCTGACATACCGTTGAGAGATACAGTGCCTTTGGAAACTATTCAGTTGGATAACGATTTGACCTACGAGGAAAAACCAATTAAGATTCTCGAGTTTGCCAGTCGAGTTACTCGCAGCAAGGTTATCAAGTTTTGCAAAGTTCAGTGGAGTCACCACACAGAGGATGAAGCCACCTGGGAACGAGAAGAAGATTTGCTCAAGGACCACCCTCACCTATTTTCTAGCCAACCCGAATCTCGAGGGCGAGATTCATCTTAAGGGGGGTAGGTTTCTAACATCCCAAATTTTCAATTTGGAATGTTATACATTAGATCATCATTGCATATCATATTTTATTTTGCATTTTGGTTGATCCTAGAAATTCTACGCAACTCAATGACCCACGGAGAGAGTTGGGGATTTCGTTATTTTCATATTTGAGTTTTCTCAAATTTTGAGAATATGATCATTTGATTTTATTTATTTTATCATCAATTATTTCTATTATAAAAATATGAGAGAGGGAATAAAATGACTTTTCCAAAATAAAGAAATATTGAGGATTTAATAATAAAATAAAATAAGATTTTATTTCGGAGTTTTTTGGCGTTTTATTTAAATTTAGGAAAAATGTGTGTTTTTCAAAATAGCATTTAGGTCCCAAATAAATGTTCACCTTGTGCGGCTTGATTTTAAAAGCCCGTGAAAATTTATTTCGGAATTTTTGGAGTCTGTTTAGTATTTCTTTTTATTTTTCTTCTACGCGTAATATAAAAAAACGAACCGACCTACGGGCCGTGTCCGGCTAGGACTCCGGCCCGAGGTGGCTTTATAAGCCGGCCCAGCCCCGGGGGAAACCCTAGCCCGAGCCGCCCCAGCCCAGCCGCCGCGCCGCCTAGCCGCCGCTGCCGCACGCTTGCCGAGGTTCGCCGCTGCCTCAAAATCCGCGCCGTTTTTTTATTTTTTCGAGAAACCATTCGGTTTTTCCGTCGTTTTTTTTAGATTTGGTTTTTTTAATAGATCAGTTTTTCCGGTTTATTTAATTAGTGAGCGTTCGTCCGTTCGTTCGTTCTAGCGAACGTTCGTCGTTTTTCTTTTTCTCGGATTAAATCCGCGATTTTTCTGATCGCGATTCCTGATCCGATTTTCATTTTAGTATAACTTTTCGCTCGTTTATCGGAATCAGGTGATTCAAGCGCCTAGAGTTTCATCTCGAAACTCTCTATTCGTTTAAGCAACTTAAACAAGATTTTGCTACTGTAAAATTTGCCTTAGATCCAGATTAGTAGAATGAAGTTGTTTTCTTTCGCCGTTTGACTTTCGTTGCTTCGTTCGATTTGATTCTTTTTGCCAACCGGAGTTCTTAAGTTGAACCTTCTGGTTAGATCTCTTATTTGAGTTTTACCCGTGCATTAGAAGAGTTCTTATTGTATGCTTGTTTGTTTGTCTGCGATAGAATACCCGGAGTGCGCCGCTTGTTACTTCGAATCTCTAGGTTTTCCGGATCATCAGCAAGGCAAGTAACACTTTGATCATACCTTTTCCTACTACCTAGTTTTATTACATTACATCAATCCTCACACATTGCATGGTTAGGATCTAATTAAATTGTGGGATGGGAAGTAGATGAGGTAGTACCTATTACCTGTTTATTATCAAACCTTTGGGAGTTACTTCTACGTTTGCTTATTATGCCATGCTATGCTAGTAGACATGGATTGGGTGAGTGATATCCATGACAGATGTGAGTTTGTTAATTAATGGTTTATCTAAGGTGGCAACTTAAACACACATCTGGGTGGATTGAGGCACCTGGATATTCCAAGACTTGCCTGTTTTCTTTTGAACCGCCACCCAGGCTCAAAGGGATCATGAAACTATTCATACTAGAAACTTCCGTGTGCAGCCACAAGCTATTATGGGCTCTAGCATAGTTAACTAAGTCGTGCGAACTCTTACAGTGGTAGACTAGCAAATGTAGGGGATGTAGGTGGTACGGTCTACCCGATCGTAAGGTGCTAGCGCTTCTGAAAGACTATGTCTCGGTCATCCCTCTTCTCAAACACCATGTAGTGCGAGAAACCAAACGGAGGCGATCGAGTCTTGTGGGGAAAAGTGTGCAAACCTCTGCAGAGTGTAATAAACTAATCATGATTAGCCGTGTCCCCGGTTATGGACGATCTTGAGTATCTAGTACCTGGATTATCATGTGAATCTCAACATGTTACTCTAAATTAATTTTGTTGGGTTATGTTTAATGATGATGCTTAATTGGGATTGAGAATGCTGTCAACCATTCTCAATGTTTAACAACTACCATGATAGTTAAATAAATTTATTCCTTTGAAGTAGGGAAAAATTGGCTTTACGTAAAACTGTAACCATAGAGCTTTCCACCAGCCAAATATACATATAGAATAGCTACTTCATTCCATTGCTCTCTATGTGTTACATTGCCAGCATATTCCATGTGCTGACCCGTTTTCGGGCTGCAACGTTAATGTTGCAGACTTTTCAGACGACGATTAAGGAGTTTTAGGTCGTGGTCCTATACTCAGTGATGCCGTTGGAGTCGATGGACTCACTTATCTTCCAAGCCTTCCGTTGTTATCGTTATTAGATGGCCTTAAGCCATATTTATTGTAATAAGTTCTCTTTTGAGACACTCGATGTAATAAGTGTTACTCTGCTATAAATCCTCCGAGTATTGTGTGGTGTCAGCATTACTGATCAAGGGATGACACCGGAGCACAAAGATCAGACTGTTTGAGGTCTGGTCGCTACAGTTCTATTCGAATCAAGATGTTTGATGGAATAATCAGAACTTTGATAGATGTTCGGTATATTCCGAAGATGAAGAGAAATATTATTTCTATGAGTGCCCTTGATGCAAAGGGATACAAGTATTCAGGTGGAGATAGTGTTTTGAAAGTCACCAAAGGTTCCCTTATCGTGATGAAAGGTGGTTTAAGTTTTACCAATGGTCTTTATTACCTACAAGGTTCTACCGTTTCAGGTAACGCTACTCTAGTTATTTCAAAGAATTCTGATTGTGATGCTGCTAACCTTTGGCATATGCGACTTGGACATATGAGTGAACTTGGTTTAGCAGAGTTAAATAAGAGAGGTCTTCTTGATGGATATGAACCTGGTAAATTGAAATTTTGTGAGCATTGTATCTTCGGCAAACACAAGAGGGTGAAGTTCAATACTTCGGTTCATACAACTGAAGGTATTCTTGATTATGTTCATTCTGATTTATGGGGACCATCTCGCAGAAAGTCACTAGGTGGTGCTAGTTACATGCTGACTATTATTGATGATTATTCGAGAAAATTTGGCCTTATTTCTTGAAGCATAAATATGAAGCATTCTCAGCATT
The DNA here is from genome assembly GCF_018294505.1 of Triticum aestivum. Lineage (NCBI taxonomy): Eukaryota > Viridiplantae > Streptophyta > Magnoliopsida > Poales > Poaceae > Triticum > Triticum aestivum. Next base: position 465,017,113 of record NC_057794.1, read on the forward strand.
TAAGGAGTGGAAGATTATGATTGAAAGGCAGGCTGAAAAGAAGGTGAAAATACTTCGCACTGATAATGGTATGGAATTCTGTTCTAAGCAATTTAAGAATTATTGCAAGTCTGAAGGCACTGTCAGACATTACACCGTTCCTTATACTCCTTAACAAAACGGTGTTGCTGAGCGCATGAACATGACCATTATTTCCAGAGCCCATTGCATGTTGTCTAATGCAGGTTTGCATAGGCGTTTTTGGGCTGAGGCCGCTTCCACTGCTTGTTATCTCATTAATCGTTCACCATCTATTGCTCTTAATAGGAAAACTCCAATTGAGGTATGGTCTGGTTCACCTGCTGATTATTCACAGTTGAGAGTTTTTGGTTGCACTGCTTATGCTCATGTTGATAATGGAAAATTGGAGCCTAGGGCTGTTAAGTGCATCTTTCTTGGTTATAAGTCTGGTATTAAAGGTTTTAAATTATGGAATCCTGAAACCCAGAAGGTTGTTATTAGTAGAAATGTTATCTTTAATGAATCTGCTATGTTACATGATGTTTCATCTACTAATGTTCCCGTTGAGAGTGAACAACAGCCTATTGTTCAGGAGCCTACTGTTCAGGTGGAGCATGTTATTGATTCAGGTGATACATCTCGTAATGAAAATGTTGATGCACATGATGAACCCGTCGTTAATGATGATCATGTCACTCCCACTCCAAATCAGCCTATTGTTCCACCCAGTTGGAATCTTGCACGTGACAGAGTTAGACGGGGTATTAATAAACCTGACAGGTTAATTAAAGAGTGCAATATTGTTTCTTTTGCTTTATCTGTTGCAGAAGAAATTGAAGGTAATGCTGAGCCTTCTTCATATTCCGAGGCTATTATTTCTGGTGATAGTAATAAGTGGATGACTGATATGCATGATGAGATGGAATCACTTGAAAAGAATGGCACTTGGGATTTAGTAAGATTACCTAGAGAGAAGAAACCTATTCGTTGCAACTGGGTTTTCAAGAGGAAAGAAGGTGTTTCTCCTAATGATGAGACAAGATATAAAGCAAAGTTAGTTGCTAAAGGTTACAGTCAGATTCCAGGTATTGACTATAACGAAGTCTTTTCTCCTGTTGTGAAGCATAGCTCTATTCGCACTTTACTCGGTATTGTTGCCATGCATGATCTTGAGCTTGAACAATTGGATGTTAAAACTGCATTTTTACATGGAGAACCAGAAGAGGATATTTATATGGAACAACCTGAAGGTTTTGTTATTCCTGGAAAAGAAAAGCTTGTCTGTAAGTTAAAGAAATCTCTTTATGGATTGAAGCAATCCCCAAGACAGTGGTACAAAAGATTTGACACCTTTATGCTCTCTCAAGGTTTCAAAAGGTCTAATTATGATAGTTGTGTTTATTTGAAAACTGTCAAAGGTTCAACTATTTATTTGCTCCTTTATGTTGATGATATGCTTATTGCTGCAAAGAGTATGTGAGATATTAATGAACTAAAGAAGCAATTGAGTAATGAATTTGAGATGAAGGATTTGGGTACAGCAAAGAAAATACTTGGCATGGAAATATCCAGAGATAGACCGTCTGGAAAAAGTATATCTAAGTCAGAGAGGATATATTGATAAAGTTATTCGTCGTTTTAATATGCATAATGCCAAGCCAGTAAGTACTCCGTTAGCTGCACACTTCAAATTATCATCAGCTTTATGTCCTAAGTCAGATGCAGATATTGAGTACATGTCTAGAGTTCCCTATTTGAGTGCAGTTGGTTCACTTATGTATGCCATGGTTTGTTCTCGTCCTGATTTATCATATGCATTGAGTGTTGTCAGTAGATACATGGCTAATCCTGAAAAGAGCATTGGAAAGCAGTTCAGTGTATTTTCAGATACCTGCGAGGTACTTCTGATGCTTATTTACAGTTTGGGAAAACTGGAGATGGACTTGTTGGTTTTGTTGATTCTGATTTTGCTGGTGATTTGGATAAGAGAAGATCACTCACAGGTTATGTTTTTACCATTGGTGGTTGTGCTGTGAGTTGGAAAGCAACTTTGCAGTCTATTGTGGCTTGTTCCACTACTGATGCCGAGTATATGGCTATTTCTGAGGCATGCAAAGAAGCTATCTGGTTGAGAGGTTTGTATTCTGAGCTTTGTGGAGATTCATCTTGCCCTACCATATTTAGTGATAGTCAAAGTGCTATATATCTTACAAAGAATCCAATGTATCATGAGAGGACAAAGCACATTGATGTCAGATTTCATTATATTTGAGATGTTGTTGCTGAAGGCGATTTGAAAGTATGAAAGATAAGTACTCATGATAATCCAGCTGATATGATGACAAAGCCAGTTCCGACCAATAAGTTTGAGCTTTGCTCAGGCTTAGTTGGTATTTCTCACTAGTCCTATGGACTTTGACGCACAAGGTGTTTATACTGATTTGGATGGAGTTATTCACTTTCTTCGACTACTGGAGGAAATTTGGATCAAGGTGGAGATTGTTAAATTGTGATCCAAATTATACCGTGTTGGACTAGACGTAGTACAACCGGTGTAGACCTTTGTGTTGACGTCGACGCGTACGAGTACATCTTGTTTACTTGTCCTCCAAGGACTCTCATGTATTGCCCTCTTATATACCCCATGTAGTCACACCTCAGACGGCCTGTCGTCTTGTGCTTGTAATACTCCTCCTCATAGTGATTGCGCCTTCGTGCGTCCGTGGTTTTCTCCTGCAAGGGTTTCCACGTAAAAATCCGTGTCTCTCATGTCTCGTTTATTCTCGTTATTATCTAACACTACTTACTAGAGATCTTTGTCAAGGCATTCGAGAATACTAAATAGTATAAATGAGCGCGCGCACACGCACAGACACACGCTAATCATGCAAGTCCTACAAATTAATATCGTGAAGGCATGCAATTTATCCTTCATTGTCCATGCATTAAAGTGATTCATTTTAAAGATATTTTTAAGTGATAATGTCTGAAAAATAAAAATAGTTTGTTACAAAATACAGTTTATGATGATAAACAATTAATAAAAACATAGATACTATTTTAAGTTAATAATAGTAAATCCTAAAGAATACAAAGGTTTGGTATAAACTGAATCAACTTAGTATGTGTACAGGCCGAGAGTTAATTTCTTACCTTCATCCTCGAAAAGAAAAAATTAGTAAGACAACTCTCATTATACAAATGCTTTGCCACACAAATCTGAAACAAGAAAAAATTAATCGACGCAATTTCTCAAAAGTTTGCTCATTTCGAGGGTTTGTAAAATATTTGTGTTTCGTTTAAATTATTTTGGTATTTTAAAATAAACCTATAAGAAAAAAGTGGAATCTATGTAAACTGTGTTCCTTTGGTTAGCACAGTGGTAGGCAAATATTGTTCCATACATTGGGACTCTGGTTCGAATCTCAGGTGAATACATTTTGTTTTTTTAGTACTTTATTATTCCTACTATTGTACGAAAATTTGGCAAAAATATGTATGTGACCATGATTCGAACTTGAACCAAAGATTGTTGAGTTCTTATATAAGATTGTTGCTAAAACATTACTTATTCAATACTTTAAGTTGAAATTTATACAAATTTAATTAAAACTTTCTTTAATTTGCTTGAAATGGTTTTCAAAATTTACGAAATTTCAGAAATTCTGGTGCCTCCAAGAGTGAGCAAAATTTTGCTGGTCTCGAAAGTCAAAACTATGACCCAAAGAGCCTTTAAAACTAAGCAATGTCTCATACCAAAAGAAATCTCATATCATCTCTTCCATTAAGCTATTATGGCATGCCGGATTCACCCTCTTCCTTGAAATTACTTTAAAGATTAGGTTCATTGCAAAATAAAACCTGCATCACTCACTAAACATAAAGAAAAATGTATCTTTTAGCAATTGTGCAATGTGATCATGGTCACCATCTTCAACAGGTTAAAACTCCCATAAATGACCGCAAAACTTGGTCACCACACCATCATACATCTAAATTGCGTGATGGTTATTTGAACAAAAAGGAGTCAAAATATAAGACTACTGCTTAGTACCGCAATTTTTATTGCAAACAAACTAGAAGAAGTATTGTTGAATTCTGTAATTCAATTTTGCAGTCATTTTAATACTGTAAATTTCAAATAGCTAAAAATTACAGTGGCCTATCATGTTAAATTACAACACTCACAAAACTGAAAACGTGAGTAACTAAAACCAGCAGAGAACACTTTAGCAAAGAGTAGGCTGAGAATGTTGACGACAAAAGTATTATTACATGGCAGTAAAAACGATTATAGTTGTAATGAACCATAGTTTAGATGAGGTGCATGTTTTTTATCATGCATTGCATTCATCCATTTAAAAGCGGGGCAAATTTAAAATTTCTTTTTGAACTTGGAATTTTTTTGATCAAAGTAGAAATTTGGGCATGACCTTTGCCCATTTTTGGAAATTTGGATCACAATTCAAATAGTTATAACAATATAGATTAAAGTGCATAGGTACCATTCCATATTAAATTGGAAGTGTAATTAGTCAATCTAACAAATATTGAATAATCATTTATAAATCAATAATACAAGGGTTAATACAATAACATACAATGGACAAATTCTATTGATAAACACTATAGTACAAAGATCTTAAAAAGATGACATTAGAAGAATAGAGGAGGAACAAAAAGAAGAAAGTAAAAAACCCTAAACCAAACCTATACTAGATCCTATTTTTTCATATTCATTTTCTTCTAAAACTAAAACCTACAAAACAAACAACAAAGAAGAAGAGAGGATTGATTATGTTAAAACATAGCGCTCCCCTTAGGGAAATGTCTTTGATGTAGCAACTAGCACTTTAGAGATTAGCACTAAGCCAATTTCTGATTGAGATTAAGTTGATTGAGTGGTACCACCAGCAAAGATGACCAAATGAATAGTATACAACCAAACAAAAGACCAAAGATCCAATGGATCTTAAGCAAGCCAACGGAGAACACCATGTCAAATAGATGTAGATCCAAGCCATTAAGTAAAGGCATAGTCTAGCCAGCAAAAGAACAAGTCATAGTTACTAGCCAAACCAACTAATGGCACTAGTACATACTATCTTGCACAACAAATAACCGTCAACATTAGACGATGCAATGAGATCAGTAACTTGTGCATCATGTGTGTCAACGAGGTGGATGTTCACATCATGAAGCCTCTTCGCATAGGAAAGAGCTCATCTGTATTATTTTTCATTAACCTAACATTGTTAGTCTAAGACAGCATATACACATCTATAATATCCATATCCACTACTAGGATGTGGTTAAAAGTCACTCAACGCTTGGGCCCTTTCAAAACTTCAAACTCCTACAAAATATCAACAAGTGCCTATCGACAAGCTACGACTTACCTCCAAATATGGATAGAGCGATTACCATATGACATCAAACTGCATGGATTAGATATAGGCGAACATGGGAAGGATTGAATACCGTAGCTAATGATAGCAATAATCAATTAAGAGATATAAGTCGAATAATTGCTAAAAACGATACTATGTTGGTCCTTGTGGTACTTGGTATTCCCCCACTGCCGGGGATATACCTCGCGGTATGACCCAGCCAGAAATATGACCCGGCCGGGCTTGCCGGTTTACCTGAGACCCGGTTGACACTTGGCGATTCACTGGCGACCCGCCCTGACCAGACGGTTTACAAGAAACCTGCCTGAACATATGACTCACTGGTAACCCAACGGGTGGGACAAACGGATGACAAGGCCCAAGGCCCAGAAGGCCGGTTTATGTTAATGGTGGGCCGGTTTAAGAGGAAAGGCGTGAGGAATAGTTACCTTACAAGGAGTTAAGACCCGGACATGTATCCGGTTTGTATTAGAAGGTAGACTAGTCCTAATCCTAATAGGACTCCACATGTAACCCGCCCCTCTAACTTATATAAGGAGGGGCAGGGCACCCGAAAGGAGAGAGAGAAATAATCTGAAGGTTAGACACAACTAGGAGAGCCGGCTTATGCGGTGACTCCCTCGTGATGATAATAAGATCTAGCCACAAACAGCATGTAGGGTTGTTATCGGATGGTGTTTCCCGAGGCCCAGAGCTGTCTAAACCCTTGCCTCGTGTTGCGTCTTTCGATTCCCCTCAACCCCTCTCAAGCTACCACATAGATGCGTTGGCCTAACGACTAAGTCCTTACACTAGGACATCTGCCCTCACGACTCTTTGCTAAGATGTGTTTTGATTGGTCTATGAAGGGCTTACACCCTCCGAAACCTTTCCATATCAAAAGTTGAAAAGAATCGAGTTCGAGAAGCTACAATGACACAATGTTGATGAAGGAACATAAATAGTTACAAGTAACAAGTTACAATGTCTTGGAGAAATGAAACAATTGGGATTATAGATATTACGAGCAGTAAAATTCACATTTACCCCTTCTTTACCTTTCATCAAAGAGATAAGTTCTTCTAACCTGGATGTTAACTTCGAGCTATTTTCTTATATGACATTCACCTTCTTGGTGGTGGTTCTCTCAACATGCCATTGGGCATGGTTCTCTTGCATATCATCTTGTATCTTCTTGACATCTTCTATGGTCTTTCCCATGATTGTTCCTCCTGCAGCTGTATAAAGCATAGTTTTTGGAAAGTGATTCAAGCCATTATAAAACAAATGAAGGATTAACCACTCCTCCATTCCATGATTGGGGCAGTTTCTGATAGCTTCTTTCATTCTATCTCACGCAAGCGCTAGTGGCTCATGTTCCTTTTGCTTGAAACCTGTAATCTGAGGACGTAATTGCCTAATTTTTGTAGGTGGACAAAACTTAGATAAAAACATACTGCAATAAGCAGCCCAAGAAGTAATACTGCCTTTAGGCAAAGCTAAAAGCCATTCTTTAGCTTTTCCTCTCAAAGAGAAAGGAAATAAGCGAAGTTTCATAGCATATGGGTCATAATCCTTTATGCGTGTCATGTTGCATAACTCAGTAAATTATGTAAATGCATACCTGCATCTTCAAAAGCATAGGCTCCAAATTGGTCATGTTGAACCATGGAAACTAGGTTCGGTTTGATCTCATATCCTGCAGCTGCAACATCAGGTTGTGCTATTGGTTCACGCATGAAATTGTTGCTAGGAGTAGCAAAACTCCCAAGATTACGAACCATAATAATTTTTTGGTTTTTTCAACTGAAAAGACTTGCAACAAAATAAGACTTAAACTAAAACTGAAAAAGTAAGAACAAAATCTAAAAATTAACTTTAACAAAAACTCTAAACACAAAGACTAGGAATACTAAACTCCTCCCCGACAACGGCGCCAGAAAAAGGGCTTGATATCTCCTTTTTATTGAGCCAGTATTGAAACAAGAAAGGGTATCCTGCACCTATTTCCCCAGAGATGACTGGGTATCGAATCCACGAGAGGAAGACTCCCTTGAAGCAATGGTCTCTAGCAAGCTTTTGCTAAGTGTCAAATCCATCTTTTGACCAGACGAACAAGCAAATTGTGATTCGAACACTTATAATAAAAAGAAGGTACATGGATGAGGTCTTAATGCTTACAACCATGTGTTGGTGTTGGGATAAAAAATGATATTAGTTTGTGCTCGAGAAGTCATCCATCAAGAGGTTCTTGCTTCGTATGGGAGTGGGGGGTGTCCGAATTACATCTTGCCCGACACGAGTCCTGCATCAAGAATCAGTTATCCTACCAAAGGCCCTATCCGTCTCGTGAGGTTGCCCCAATAATTAAGATAATAATATCAAACAAAAGCATTGGGGCGTTTGATGACTACACCTCATTAATACGTCTCCAACATATCTATAATTTTTGATTGTTCCATGCTATTATATTATCAACCTTGGATGTTTTATATGCCTTTATATTCTATTTTATATGATTTTTGGGACTAACCTATTAACCTACAGCCCAGTGCCAGTTTTTGTTTTTTTCCTTGTTTTAGAGTATCGCAGAAAAGGAAAATCAAACGGAGTCCAATTGACCTGAAACTTCACGGAACTTGTTTTTGGAAGGAAATCAACCCGGGAGACTTGGAGTCCACATAAGGGAAGCAACGAGGAAGCCACGAGGCAGGGGGTGCGCCCACACCCCCTGGGCGCGCCCTCCACCCTCGTGGCCCCTCATGGCTCCCCTGACGTACTTATTTCGCCTATATATCTCCATATATCCTAAAACAATCGGGGAGCACAATAGATCGGGAGTTCCACCGCCAGAAGCCTCCATAGCCACCGAAAACCAATCTAGACCTGTTCCGGCACCCTGCCGGAGGCGGAATCCCTCTCCGGTGGCCATCTTCATCATCCCGGTGCTCTCCATGACGAGGAGGGAGTAGTTCTCCCTCGGGGCTGAGGGTATGTACCAGTAGCTATGTGTTTGATCTCTCTCTCTCTCTCGTGTTCTTGAGGTGATACGATCTTGATATATCGCGAGCTTTGCTATTATATTTGGATCCTATGATGTTTCTTCCCCCCTCTACTCTCTTGTAATGGATTGAGTTTCCCCTTTGAAGTTATCTTATCGGATTGAGTCTTTAAAGATTTGAGAACACTTGATGTATGTCTTGTCGTGCGTATCTGTGGTGACAATGGGATATCACGTGATTCACTTGATGTATGTTTTGGTGATCAACTTGCGGGTTCCGCCCACGAACCTATGCATAGGGGTTGGCACACGTTTTCATCGTGATTCTCTGGTAGAAACTTTGGGGCACTCTTTGAGGTTCTATGTATTGGTTGAATAGATGAATCTGAGATTGTGTGATGCATATCGTATAATCATACCCATGGATACTTGAGGTGACATTGGAGTATCTAGGTGACATTAGAGTTTTGGTTGATTTGTGTCTTAAGGTGTTATTCTTGTACAAACTCTAGGGCTGTTTGTGACACTTATAGGAATAGCCCAACGGATTGATTGGAAAGAATAACTTTGAGGTGGTTTCGTACCCTACCATAATCTCTTCGTTTGTTCTCTGCTATTAGTGACTTTGGAGTGACTCTTTATTGCATGTTGAGAGATAGTTATGTGATCCAATTATGTTATTATTGTTGAGAGAACTTGCACTAGTGAAAGTATGAACCCTAGGCCTTGTTTCAACGCATTGCAAATTTGCAATACCGTTTACGCTCACTTTTATCATTAGTTACCTTGCTGTTTTTATATTTTCAGATTACAAATACCTTTATCTACAATCCATATACCACTTGTATCACCATCTCTTCGCTGAACTAGTGCACCTATACAATTTATCATTGTATTGGGTGTGTTGGGGACACAAGAGACTCTTTGTTATTTGGTTGCAGGGTTGCTTGAGAGAGACCATCTTCATCCTACGCCTCCTACGGATTGATAAACCTTAGGTCATCCACTTGAGGGAAATTTGCTACTGTCCTACAAACCTCTGCACTTGGAGGCCCAACAACGTCTACAAGAAGAAGGTTGTGTAGTAGACATCAAGCTCTTTTCTGGCGCCGTTGCCGGGGAAGTTAGAGCTTGAAGGTATATCTTTAGACTTGCAATCGAGACTTTTAGTTTCTTATTTTATCACTAGTTTAGTTTATAAAAGAAAAATACAAAAAAATATGGAATTGAGTTTGCCTCATACGCTTCATCATTTTAATATCTTTTGTGAGTATGATGGAAAGGAAAATTGTGCCAAAGTGTTAGAAGAAGAATGCATTAAAATGTTTGGCACTAAATCTTTGAATGATGAGCATGATTGCAATGTTGTTAGTATGAATTCCTTGAATATCTATGATGTTAATGATATGCAAAGCCACAAGCTTGGGGATGCTATGTTTGATGAATATGATATTTTTAGTCCCCCAAGTTTTGATGTGCAAATTTATTATGATGATAGCATGCCCCCTATTTATGATGATTATGTTGATGAAAGTGGTTCCGGAGAGGTCATGACTTTATTTAGTAATGATTCCACTATTCCAGAAGAGGTTCCAATTGATTATGAGAACAAAGTTGCTATCTATGATGACTATTGTGATGACTTCTATGCTATAAAGAATAATGATATCCATGAAACTTATCATCATGATTTTAGTTTTCAATTGGATTATGCCTCACATGATAATTATTTTGTTGAGTTTGCTCCCACTATTATTCATGAGAAGAATTTTGCTTGTGTGGAGAGTAATAAAATTTCTATGCTTGTAGATCATGAAAAGAATGCTTTAGGTGCTGGTTATATTGTTGAATTAATTCATGATGCTACTGAAAATTATTATGAGGGAGGAACTTATGCTTGTAGGAATTGCAATAATATCAAGTTTCCTCTCTATGTGCTTAAAGTTTTGAAGTTATGCTTGTTTTGCCCTCCTATGCTAGCTGATTTTTGTTTCCATACGTTGTTTGCTCACAAAATCCCTATGCATAGGAAGTGGGTTAGACTTAAATTTTCTAGTCATATTCTTCATGATGCTCTCTTTATGTTACAATTCTTATCTTTTATTTGAGCATCATTGAAATCATCATGCCTAGCTAGGGGCGTTAAACGATAGCGCTTGTTGGGAGGCAACCCAATTTTATTTTTGTTCCTTGATTTTTGCTCCTGTTTAGTAATAAATAATTTATTTAGCCTCTGTTATGATTGAGTTTTTATGTTTTAGTTAGTGTTTGTGCCAAGTAGAACCGTTGGGAAGACTTGGGGGAAGTCTTGTTGATCATGCTGTAAAAAACAGAAACTTTAGCACTCACGAGATTTGCTGCCATTTTTTATTGGAGAGTGCTATTTAGTTAATTCATTTTGCAGATGATTAATAGGTAAATTACTCACTTCCTGCAATTTATTTGAGAATTTTATGAGTTCCAGAAGTATACGTTTGATTCATATTACTACAGACTGTTCTGTTTTTGACAGATTCTGTTTTCATCGTGTTGTTTGCTTATTTTGATGAATCTATGAGTAGTATCGGAGGGTATGAACCACAAAGAAGTTGTAATACAGTATATACTACACCAATATGAATTTAGAATGAGTTCATTACAGTATCTTATGATGGTGATTTGCTTTCTTATACTAACGGAGCTTACGAGTTTTTCTGTTAAGTTTTGTGTTGTGAAGTTTTCAAGTTTTGGGTAAAGATTCAATGGACTATGGAATAAGGAGTGACAAGAGACTAATTTTGGGGATTCCCAAGGCACCCCAAGGTAATATTCAAGGACAACCAAGAGCCTAAGCTTGGGGATGCCCCGGAAGGCATCCCCTCTTTCGTCCACTTCCATCGGTAACTTTACTTGGAGCTATATTTTTATTCACCACATGATATGTGTTTTGCTTGGAGCGTCAATTAATTTTGTTAGTATTTGCTTGCTGTTATTTAGAAAAATGTTTTGCATATTTTATTTCAATAAAAGTGGCATTGATAGTCTTTACTATGCTTATGTTACAAGTCTTCTTGTTGCTGTTTGAAAACAGAAAATTTATCGCTGTTGCAATAATTCCCTAGAAAATTCATAATGTGATAAAATGTTGAAACCTTATGCATATTAATATCTGATAAATTTAATACAGTGGGAATTTTCTTTCATGATTTTTGGAGTTAGGGAAGTATGGATCTTGCTGCACTCTTTACAGACTATCCTGTTTAGGCAGATTGTTGTTATGTTTGCATTGTTTGCATATGTTTGCTTTTTTAATGATTCTATTTGAGGATAGGACTATTAAATATGCAGAGGCATTTAGTATGCAATTTTGAATAATAATTTTAGTGATTTTCTACAGTAGAGTATGATAAGGTTTTGGCAATGGTTTATACTAACTTATCTCATGAGTCCTTGTTGAGTTTTGTGTGGATGAAGCTTTTGAGATTTAGGGAGACCGTGATATGAGAGGAATTACGGAGACACAAAAGCTCAAGCTTGGGGATGACCAAGGCATCCCAAGATAATATTTCAAGAAGTCTCAAGCTTCTAAGCTTGGGGATGCCCCGGTTGGCATCCCACCTTTCTTCTTCAACAACTGTCGGTTAGTTTCAGTTGATCCTAAGTTTTTGCTTCTTCACTTGATGTTTGCTATTCTTAGAATGTCATTTTCTTTTGCTTTGCTTGCTGTTTAGATAAAATACCAAGATCTGAAATTATTAAATGTTAGAGAGTCTTCATATAGTTGCATAATTGTTCGACTACTCATTGATCTTCACTTATATCTTTCGGAGTAGTTTGTTGTTGCTCTAGTGCTTCTCTTATATATTTTTAGAGCACGGTGGTGGTTTTATTTTATAGAAATTAATGAACTCTCATGCTTCACTTATGTCATTTTGAGAGTCTTTAGAACAGCATGGTAGTTTGCTTTGGTTATGAAACTAGTCCTAATATGATGGGCATCCAAGAGGGATATAATAAAAACTTTCATATAGAGTGCATTGAATACTAAGAGAAGTTTGATACTTGATAATTGTTTTGAGATATGGAGATGTTGATATTAGAGTCATGATAGTTGAGTAGTTGTGAATTTGAGAAATACTTGTGTTAAAGTTTGTGATTCCCGTAGCATGCACGTATGGTGAACCGTTATGTGATGAAGTCGGAGCATGATTATTGTTGATTGCCTTCCTTATGAGTGGCGGTCGGGGACGAGCGATGGTCTTTTCCTACCAATCTATACCCCTAGGAGCATGCGCGTAGTACTTTGTTTCGATAACTAATAAATTTTTGCAATAAGTATGTGAGTTCTTTATGACTAATGTTGAGTCCATGGATTATACGCACTCTCACCCTTCCACCATTGCTAGCCTCTCTAATACCGCGCAACTTTCGCCGGTACCATAAACCCACCATATATCTTCCTCAAAACAGCCACCATACCTACCTACCATGGCATTTCCATAGTCATTCCGAGATATATTGCCATGCAACTCTCCATCGTTCCGTTTATTATGACACGCTCCATCATTGTCATATTGCTATGCATGATCATGTAGTTGACATTGTATTTGTGGCAAAGCCACCGTTCATAATTCTTTCATACATGTCACTCATGCATTAGTGCACATCCCGGTACACCGCCGGAGGCATTCATATATAGTCATATTTTGTTCTAAGTATCGAGTTGTAATTCTTGAGTTGTAAGTAAATAAAAGTGTGATGATCATCATTATTAGAGCATTGTCCCAGTGAGGAAAGGATGATGAAGACTATGATTCCCTCATAAGTCGGGATGAGACTCCGGACGAAAAAAAGAGGCCAAAGAAGCCTCAAAAAAGAGGCCATAAAGAAAGAGAAGGCCCAGATAAAAAAATAAAAATAAAAAAATAAAAAAATTGAGAGAAAAAGAGAGAAGGAACAATGCTACTGTCCTTTTACCACACTTATGCTTCAAAGTAGCACCATGATCTTCATGATAGAGAGTATCCTATGTTGTCACTTTAATATACTAGTGGGAATCTTTCATTATAGAACTTGGCTTGTGTATTCCAATGATGGGCTTCCTCAAAATGCCCTAGGTCTTCGTGAGCAAGAGAGTTGGATGCACACCCACTAGTTTCTTTTGTTGAGCTTTCATACATTTATAGTGTTGGTGAACGTAGCAGAATTTCAAAATTTTCTACGCATCACCAAGATCAATCTATGGAGTTATCTAGCAATGAGGGAGAGAGGAGTGCATCTACGTACTCGTCGTGATCCAAATCACTGATGACCTAGCGTCGAATGGACGGCACCTCCGCGTTCAACACACATACGGTTGGGAAGACGTCTCCTCCAACTTGATCCAGCAAGGGGAAGGAGAGGTTGATGAAAATCCAACAGCACGATGGTGTGGTGGTGGAAGCAACGGTGATCTCGGCAAGGCTTCGCTAAGCACGGGAGATGGAGGAGTGTCACGGGAGGGAGAGGGAGAGGCCAGGGGCTAGGGTGCGGCTGCCCTCCCTCCCCCCACTATATATAGGGTCCCTAGGGGGGGCGGCCCTAGGAGATGCCATCTCCAAGGGGGGGGGGGCAGTGGCCAAGGGGGTGGCTTGCCCCCCAAGGCAAGTGGGGCGCCCCCCACCCCTAGGGTTTCCAACCCTAGGCGCAGGGGGAGGCCCATGGGAGGCGCACCAGCCCACTAGGGGCTGGTTCCCCTCCCACTTCAGCCCATGGGGCCCGCCGGGATAGGTGGCCCCACCCGGTGGACCCCCGGGACCCTTCCGGTGGTCCCGGTACAATACCGATTACCCCCGAAACTATCCCGATGGCCGAAACTTGACTTCCTATATATAAATCTTCACCTCCGGACCATTCCGGAACTCCTCGTGACGTCCGGGATCTCATCCGGGACTCCGAAAAACTTTCGGGTTACCGTATACTAATATCTCAACAACCCTAGCGTCACCGAACCTTAAGTGTGTAGACCCTACGGGTTCGGGAGACACGCAGACATGACCGAGACGACTCTCCGGTCAATAACCAACAGCGGGATCTGGATATCCATGTTGGCTCCCACATGCTCCTCGATGATCTCATAGGATGAACCACGATGTCGAGGATTCAATCAATCCGTATACAATTCCCTTTGTTAATCGGTACGTTACTTGCCCGAGACTCGATCGTCGGTATCCCAATACCTCGTTCAATCTCGTTACCGGCAAGTCACTTTACTCGTACCGTAATGCATGATCCCATGATCAACCACTTGGTCACATTGAGCTCATTATGATGGTGCATTACCGAGCGGGCCCAGAGATACCTCTCCGTCATACGGAGTGACAAATCCTAGTCTCGATTTGTGCCAACCCAACAGACACTTTCGGAGATACCTGTAGTGTACCTTTATAGTCACCCAGTTACATTGTGACGTTTGGCACACCCAAAGCACTCCTACGGTATCCGGGAGTTGCACAATCTCATGGTCTAAGGAAATGATACTTGACATTCGGAAAAGCTATAGCAAATGAACTACACGATCTTTGAGCTATGCTTATGATTGGGTCTTGTCCATCACATCATTCTGCTAATGATGTGATCCCGTTATCAATGACATCCAATGTCCATAGTCAGGAAACCATGACTATCTTTCGATCAACGAGCTAGTCAACTAGAGGCTTACTAGGGATGTGTTGTGGTCTATGTATTCACACATGCATTACGATTTCCGGATAACACAATTATAGCATGAACAATAGACAATTATCATGAACAAAGAAATATAATAATAACCATTTTATTATTGCCTCTAGGGCATATTTCTAATAGTCTACCACTTGCACTAGAGTCAATAGTCTAGTTACATTGTGATGAATCGAACACCCATGCAGTTCTGGTGTTGATCATGTTTTGCTCTAGGGAGAGGTTTAGTCAACGGATCTGCCACATTCAGGTCCGTATGTACTTTACAAATCTCTATGTCTCCATTTTGAACACTTTCACGAATGGAGTTGAAGCGACGCTTGATATGCCTAGTCTTCCTGTGAAACCTGGGCTCCTTGGCAAGGGCAATAGCTCCAGTGTTGTCACAGAAGAGAGTCATCGGGCCCGACACATTGGGTATGACTCCTAGGTCGGTAATGAAATCCTTCACCCAGACTGCTTCTTGTGCTGCCTCCAAGGCTGCCATGTACTTCGCTTCACATGTAGATCCCGCCACAACGCTTTGCTTGCAACTGCACCAGCTTACTGCCCCACCATTCAAAATATACACGTATCCAGTTTGTGACTTAGAGTCATCCAGATCCGTGTCGAAGCTAGCATCGACGTAACCCTTTACGAAGAGCTCTTCATCACCTCCATAAACAAGAAACATATCATTAGTCCTTTTCAGGTACTTCAGGATATTCTTGACCGCTATCCAGTGTTCCATGCCGGGATTAATTTGGTACCTTCCTACCAAACTTACGACAAGGTTTACATCAGGTCTAGTACACAGCATAGCATACATGATAGACCCTATGGCCGAGGCATAGGGGACGACACTCATCTTTTCTCTATCTTCTACCGTGGTCGGGCATTGAGCCATGCTCAATCTCGTACCTTGCAATACAGGCAAGAACCCCTTCTTTGACTGATCCATTTTGAACTTCTTCAATATCTTGTCAAGGTACGTACTTTGTGAAAGACCAATGAGGCATCTCGATCTATCTCTATAGATCTTGATGCCTAATATATAAGCAACTTCTCCAAGATCCTTCATTGCAAAACACTTGTTCAAGTAGGCCTTTATGCTTTCCAAGAATTCTATATCATTTCCCATCAACAGTATGTCATCCACGTACAATATGAGAAATGCTACAGAGCTCCCACTCACTTTCTTGTAAATGCAGGCTTCTCCATAAGTCTGCGTAAACCCAAACGCTTTGATCATCTCATCAAAACGAATGTTCCAACTCCTAGATGCTTGCACCAGCCCATAAATCGAGCATTGGAGCTTGCACACCTTGTCAGCATTCTTAGGATCGACAAAACCTTCCGGCTGCATCATATACAATTCTTCCTTAAGGAAACCATTAAGGAATGCCGTTTTGACGTCCATTTGCCATATCTCATAATCATAGAATGCGGCAATTGCTAACATGATTCGAATGGACTTCAGCTTCGCTACGGGTGAAAAAGTCTCATCGTAGTCAACCCCTTGAACTTGTCGATAACCCTTAGCGACAAGCCGAGCTTTATAGATGGTTACATTACCATCCGCGTTTGTCTTCTTGTTAAAGATCCATTTATTTTCTATGGCTCGCCGATCATCGGCCAAGTCAGTCAAAGTCCATACTTCGTTTTCATACATGGATCCTATCTCGGATTTCATGGCTTCCAGCCATTTGTCAGAATCCGGGCCCGCCATCGCTTCTTCATAGTTCGAAGGTTCACCGTTGTCTAACAACATGATTTCCAAGACAGGGTTGCCGTACCACTCTGGTGCGGAACGTGTCCTCGTGGACCTACGAAGTTCAGTAGTAACTTGATCTGAAGTCTCATGATCATCATCATTAACTTCCTCTCTAGTCGGTGCAGGCACCTTAGGAACATTTTCTTGAGCTACGCCACTTACCGGTTCAAGAGGTAATACTTCATCAAGTTCTACTTTCCTCCCACTTATTTCTTTTGTGAGAAACTCTTTCTCTAGAAAGGACCCATTCTTGGCAACAAAGATCTTTCCTTCGGATCTGAGGTAGAAGGTATACCCAATAGTTTCTTTAGGGTATCCTATGAAGACGCATTTTTCCGACTTGGGTTCGAGCTTTTCAGGTTGAAGTTTCTTGACATAATCATCGCATCCCCAAACTTTTAGAAACGACAACTTAGGTTTCTTCCCAAACCATAATTCATACGGTGTCGTCTCAACGGATTTCGACAGAGCCCTATTTAAAGTGAATGCGGCGGTCTCTAAAGCATAGCCCCAAAATGACAGCGGTAAATCGGTAAGAGACATCACAGATCGCACCATATCCAATAGAGTGCGATTACGATATTCGGACACACCATTACGCTGAGGTGTTCCAGGCGGTGTGAGTTGTGAAACTATTCTACATTTCCTTAAGTGTGTGCCAAATTCGTGACTCAAGTATTCTCCCCCACGATCTGATCGCAAGAACTTGATTTTTCTGTCATGTTGATTCTCAACCTCACTCTGAAATTCCTTGAACTTTTCAAAGGTCTCAGACTTGTGTTTCATTAAGTAGACATACCCATATCTACTCAAGTCGTCAGTGAGGGTGAGAACATAACGATAGCCACCGCGAGCCTCAACACTCATTGGACCGCACACATCAGTATGTATGATTTCCAATAAGTTGGTTGCTCGCTCCATTGTTCCTGAGAACAGAGTCTTGGTAATTTTACCCATGAGGCATGGTTCGCACGTGTCAAATGATTCGTAATCAAGAGACTCCAAAAGTCCATCTGCATGGAGCTTCTTCATGCATTTGACACCTATGTGACCAAGGCGGCAGTGCCACAAGTATGTGGGACTATCATTATCAACCTTACATCTTTTGGTATTCACACTATGAATATGTGTGACATTACGCTCGAGATTCATTAAGAATAAACCATTCACCAACGGAGCATGACCATAAAACATATCTCTCATATAAATAGAACAACCATTATTCTCGGATTTAAATGAGTAGCCATCTCGAATTAAACGAGATCCTAATACAATGTTCATGCTCAAAGCTGGCACTAAATAACAACGGTTTAAAACTAATCCCGTAGGTAAATGTAGAGGCAGCGTGCCGACGGCGATCACATCGACCTTGGAACCATTCCCGACGCGCATCGTCACCTCGTCCTTCGCCAGTCTCCGCTTATTCCGCAGCTCTTGCTTTGAGTTACCAATGTGAGCAACCGCACCGGTATCAAATACCCAGGAGCTACTACAAGTACTGGTAAGGTACACATCAATTACATGTATATCACATATACCTTTAGTGTTGCCGGCCTTCTTGTCCGCTAAGTATTTGGGGTAGTTCCGCTTCCAGTGACCACTTCCCTTGCAATAAAAACACCCAGTCTCGGGCTTGGGTCCATTCTTTGGCTTCTTCCCGGCAGCTTGCTTACCGGGCACGGCAACTCCCTTGCCGTCCTTCTTGATGTTCTTCTTACCCTTGCCTTTCTTGAACTTAGTGGTTTTATTCACCATCAACACTTGATGTTCCTTTTTGATTTCCACCTCTGCTGATTTCAGCATTGAATATACCTCAGGAATGGTCTTTTCCATCCCCTGCATATTGAAGTTCATCACAAAGCTCTTGTAGCTCGGTGGAAGTGACTGAAGGATTCTGTCAATGACCGCATCATCTGGGAGATTAACTCCCAGCTGAGTCAAGCGGTTATGCAACCCAGACATTTTGAGTATGTGCTCACTGACAGAACTATTTCCCTCCATCTTACAGTTGAAGAACTTGTCGGAGACTTCATATCTCTCGACCCGGGCATGAGCTTGGAAAACCATTTTCAGCTCTTCAAACATCTCATATGCTCCGTGTCTCTCAAAACGCTTTTGGAGCCCCGGTTCTAAGCTGTAAAGCATGCCGCACTGAACGAGGGAGTAATCATCAGCACGTGACTGCCAAGCGTTCATAACGTCTTGGTTCTCTGGGATGGGTGCGTCACCTAGCGGTGCTTCTAGGATATAATCTTTCTTGGCAGCTATGAGGATGATCCTCAGGTTCCGGACCCAGTCCGTATAGTTGCTGCCACCATCTTTCAGCTTGGTTTTCTCTAGGAACGCGTTGAAGTTGAGGACAACGTGGGCCATTTGATCTACAAGACATATTGTAAAGATTTTAGACTAAGTTCATGATAATTAAGTTCATCTAATCAAATTACTCAATGAACTCCCACTCAGATAGACATCCCTCCAGTCATCTATGTGAAACATGATCCGAGTTAACTAGGTCGTGTCCGATCATCACGTGAGACGGACTAGTCAACATCGGTGAACATCTTCATGTTGATCGTATCTTCTATACGAATCATGCTCAACATTTCGGTCTTCCGTGTTCCGAGGCCATGTCTGTACATGCTAGGCTCGTCAAGTCAACCTAAGTGTATTGCGTGTGTAAATCTGGCTTACACCCGTTGTATTCGAACGTTAGAATCTATCACACCCGATCATCACGTGGTGCTTCGAAACAATGAACCTTCGCAACGGTGCACAGTTAGGGGAAACACTTTCTTGAAATTATTACGAGGGATCATCTTATTTAAGCTACCGTCATTCTAAGCAAATAAGATGTAAAACATGATAAACATCACATGCAATCAAATAGTGACATGATATGGCCAATATCATTTGCTCCTTTTGATCTCCATCTTCGGGGCTCCATGATCATCGTTGTCACCGGCATGACACCATGATCTCCATCATCATGATCTCCATCATCGTGTCTTCTTGAAGTTGTCTCGTGATCTATTACTTCTACTACTATGGCTAACGCTTTACCAATAAAGTAAAGTAATTACATGATGTTTATGTTGACACGCAGGTCATGAATAAATAAAGAAAACTCCTATGGCTCCTGCCGGTTGTCATACTCATCGACATGTAAGTCGTGATTCCTATTACAAGAACATGATCAATCTCATACATCACATATATCATTCATCACATCCTTTTGGCCATATCACATCACAGGGCACATGCTGCAAAAACAAGTTAGACGTCCTATAATTGTTGTTGCAAGTTTTTACGTGGCTACTATAGGTTTCTAGCAAGAACGTTTCTTACCTACGCCAAAACCACAACGTGATATGCCAATTTCTATTTACCCTTCATAAGGACCCTTTTCATCGAATCCGATCCGACTAAAGTGGGAGAGACAGACACCCACCAGCCACCTTATGCAACTAGTGCATGTCAATCGGTGGAACCAGTCTCACGTAAGCGTACGTGTAAGGTCGGTCCGGGCCGCTTCATCCCACGATGCCGCCGAATCAAGATAAGACTAGTAATGGCAAGCAAATTGACAATATCGATGCCCACAACTACTTTGTGTTCTACTCGTGCATAGAAACTACGCATAGACCTAGCTCATGATGCCACTGTTGGTGAACGTAGCAGGATTTTAAAATTTTCTACGCATCACCAAGATCAATCTATGGAGTTATCTAGCAACGAGGGAGAGAGGAGTGCATCTACATACCCTTGTAGATCGCGCGCGGAAGCGTTCAAGAGAACAGGGTTGATGGAGTCGTACTCGTCGTGATCCAAATCACCGATGACCTAGCGCCGAACGGACGGCACCTCCGCGTTCAACACACGTACGGTTGGGAAGACGTCTCCTCCAAATTGATCCGGCAAGGGGGAAGGAGAGGTTGATGAAGATCCAACATCACGACGGTGTGGTGGTGGAAGCAACGGTGATCTCGGCAGGGCTTCGCCAAGCACGGGAGATGGAGGAGTGTCACGGGAGGGAGAGGGAGAGGCCAGGGGCTAGGGTGCGGCTGCCCTCCCTCCCCCCACTATATATAGGGTCCCTAGGGGGGGCGGCGGCCCTAGGAGATTCCATCTCCAAGGGGGGGGGGGGGCGGCGGCCAAGGGGGTGGCTTGCCCCCCAAGGCAAGTGGGGCGCCCCCACCCCTAGGGTTTCCAACCCTAGGCGCAGGGGGAGGACCATGGGGGGCGCACCAGCCCACTAGGGGCTGGTTCCCCCCACTTCAGCCCATGGGGCCCTCCGGGATAGGTGGCCCCACCTGGTGGACCCCCGGGACCCTTCCGGTGGTCCCAGTACAATACCGATTACCCCCGAAACTATCCCGATGGCCGAAACTTGACATCCTATATATAAATATTCACCTCCGGACCATTCTGGAACTCCTCGTGACGACCGAGATCTCATCCGGGACTCCGAACAACTTTCGGGTTACCGTATACTAATATCTCAACAACCCTAGCGTCACCGAACCTTAAGTGTGTAGACCCTACGGGTTCGGGAGACACGCAGACATGACCGAGACGACTCTCCGGTCAATAACCAACAGCGGGATCTGGATATCCATGTTGGCTCCCACATGCTCCTCGATGATCTCATCAGATGAACCACGATGTCGAGGATTCAATCAATCCGTATACAATTCCCTTTGTCAATCGGTATGTTACTTGCCCGAGACTCGATCGTCGGTATCCCAATAGCTCGTTCAATCTCGTTACCGGCAAGTCACTTTACTCGTACCATAATGCATGATCCCGTGATCAACCACTTGGTCACATTAAGCTCATTATGATGATGCATTACCGAGTGGGCCCAGAGATACCTCTCCGTCATACGGAGTGACAAATCCCAGTCTCGATTCGTGCCAACCCAACAGACACTTTCGGAGATACCTGTAGTGTACCTTTATAGTCATACAGTTAGATTGTGACATTTGGCACACCCAAAGCACTCCTACGGTATCCGGGAGTTGCACAATCTCATGGTCTAAGGAAATGATACTTGACATTCGGAAAAGCTATAGCAAACGAACTACACGATCTTTGAGCTATGCTTAGGATTGGGTCTTGTCCATCACATCATTCTCCTAATGATGTGATCCCGTTATCAATGACATCCAATGTCCATAGTCAGGAAACCATGACTATCTTTCGATCAACGAGCTAGTCAACTAGAGGCTTACTAGGGACGTGTTGTGGTGTATGTATTCACACATGCATTACGATTTCCGGATAACACAATTATAGCATGAACAATAGACAATTATCATGAACAAAGAAATGTAATAATTGTTGGAAATATGCCCTAGATGCAATAATAAAATGGTTATTATTATATTTCTTTGTTCATGATAATTGTCTATTGTTCATGCTATAATTGTGTTATCCGGAAATCGTAATACATGTGTGAATACATAGACCACAACACGTCCCTAGTGAGCCTCTAGTTGACTAGCTTGCTGATCAAAATATGGTCATGGTTTCCTGACTATGGACATTAGATGTCATTGATAACAGGATCACATCATTAGGAGAATGATGTGATGGACAAGACCCAAACCTAAGCATAGCACAAAGATCGTGTAAGTTTGTTTTGTGAGAGCTTTTCTAATGTCAAGTATCATTTCCTTAGACCATGAGATTGTGCAACTCCCGGATACCGTAGGAGTGCTTTGGGTGTATCAAACGTCACAACGTAACTGGGTGGCTATAAAGGTTCACTACGGGTATCTCCGAAAGTGTCTCTTGGGTTGGCACGAATCGAGACTGGGATTTGTCACTCCGTATGACGGAGAGGTATCTCTGGGCCCACTCGGTAATGCATCATCATAATGAGCTCAATGTGACCAAGGGGTTGGTCATGGGATCATGCATTATGGTACGAGTAAAGTGACTTGCCGGTAACGAGATTGAACAAGGTATTGGGATACCGACGATCGAGTCTCGGGCAAGTAACGTACCGATTGACAAAGGGAATTGAATATGGGATTGATTAAGTCCTCGACATCGTGGTTCATCCGATCAGATCATCGAGGAGCATGTGGGAGCCAACATGGGTGTCCAGATCCAGCTGTTGGTTATTGACTGGAGAGGCGTCTCGGTCATGTCTGCATGTCTCCCGAACCCGTCGGGTCTACACACTTAAGGTTCGGTGACGCTAGGGTTGTAGAGATATTAGTATGCAGTAACCCGAAAGTTGTTTGGAGTCCCGGATGAGATCCCAGACATCACGAGGAGTTCCGGAATGGTCCGGAGGTAAAGATTTATTTATAGGAAGTCCAGTTTCGGCCAGCGGGAAGGTTTCGGGGGTTACCGGTATTGTACTGGGACCACCGGAAGGGTCCCGGGGGTCCATCGGATGGGGCCACCTATCCCGGAGGGCCCCATGGGCTGAAGTGGCGTGGGAACCAGCCCCTGATGGGCTGGTGCGCCCCACCCAAGGGCCCAAGGCGCCTAGGGTTGGAAACCCTAGGGGGCCGTTGCCCCCCGAGGGGGCATGCGCCCTCCTGGTTGGAAACCCTAAGGGGGCCGTTGCCCCCAGGGGCCGCCGCCCTCCCTTTTTAGATGGGATCTCCAAGGGGGCATGCGCCCCCCCTATATATAGTGGAAGGGAGGGAGGGCAGCCGCACCTTGCTCTTGGCGCCTCCCTCTCCCTCCGTAACACCTCTCCTCCCCGCTTGTGCTTGGCGAAGCCCTGCCGGGATCCTGCTGCATCCACCACCACGCCGTCGTGCTGCTGGATCTTCATCAACCTCTCCTTCCCCCTTGCTGGATCAAGAAGGAGGAGACGTCTTCCCAACCGTACGTGTGTTGAACGCGGAGGTGCTATCCGTTCGGCACTTGGTCATCGGTGATTTGGATCACGGCGAGTACGACTCCATCATCCCCGTTCACTTGAACGCTTCCGCTCGCGATCTACAAGGGTATGTAGATGCACTCCTATTCCCCTTGTTGCTAGAATACTCCATAGATTCATCTTGGTGATGCGTAGAATTTTTTTTAATTTCTGCTACGATCCCCAACAGTGGCATCATGAGCTAGGTTTATGCGTAGTTACTATGCACGAGTAGAACACAAAGTAGTTGTGGACGTCGACATTGTCAATTTTCTTGCCGTTACTAGTCTTATCTTGATTTGGCGTCCTCGTGGGATGATGCGGCCTGGACCAACCTTACACGTACGCTTACGTGAGACCGGTTCCACCGACTGACATGCACTAGTTGCATAAGGTGGCTGGCGGGTGTCTGTCTCTCCCACTTTAGTCGGATTGGATTCGATGAACAGGGTCCTTATGAAGGGTAAATAGAAATTGGCAATTCACGTTTTGGTTTTGGCGTAGGTAAGAAACGTTCTTGCTAGAAACCTATAGCAGCCACGTAAAAACTTGCAACAACAATTAGAGGACGTCTAACTTGTTTTTGCAGCAAGTGTTTTGTGATGTGATATGGCCAAAGGTTGTGATGAATGATGAATGATATATGTGATGTATGAGATTGATCATGTTCTTGTAATAGGAATCACGACTTACATGTCGATGAGTATGACAACTGGCAGGAGTCATAGGAGTTGTCTTTATTTATTCATGACCTGCGTGTCAACATAAACGTCATGTAATTACTTTACTTTATTGCTAAAGCGTTAGCCATAGTAGTAGAAGTAATAGATGACGAGACAACTTCAAGAAGACACGATGATGGAGATCATGATGATGGAGATCATGGTGTCATGCCGGTGACAACGATGATCATGGAGCCCCGAAGATGGAGATCAAAGGAGGAAATGATATTGGCCATATCATGTCACTATTTGATTGCATGTGGTGTTTATCATGTTTTACATCTTATTTGCTTAGAATGACGGTAGCTTAAATAAGATGATCCCTCGTAATAATTTCAAGAAAGTGTTCCCCCTAACTGTGCACCGTTGCGAAGGTTCGTTGTTTTGAAGCACCACGTGATGATCGGGTGTGATAGATTCTAACGTTCGAATACAACGGGTGTAAGACATATTTACATACGCAATACACTTAGGTTGACTTGACGAGCCTAGCATGTACAGACATGGCCTCGGAACACAGAAGACCGAAAGGTCGAGCATGAGTCGTATAGAAGATACGATCAACATGAAGATGTCCATCGATGTTGACTAGTCCGTCTCACGTGATGATCGAACACGGCCTAGTTAACTCAGATCATGTTATACTTAGATGACTGGAGGGATGTCTATCTGAGTGGGAGTTCATTTAATAATTTGATTACATGAACTTAATTATCATGAACTTAGTCTAAAATCTTTACAATATGTCTTGTAGATCAAATGGCCCACATTGTCCTCAACTTCAACGCGTTCCTAGAGAAAACCAAGCTGAAAGACGATGGCAACAACTATACAGACTGGGTCCGGAACCTGAGGATCATCCTCATAGCTGCCAAGAAAGATTATGTCCTAGAAGCACCGCTAGGTGACGCACCCGTCCCACAGAACCAAGACGTCATGAACGCTTGGCAGACACGTGCTGATGATTACTCCCTCATTCAGTGCGGCATGCTTTACAGCTTAGAACCGAGGCTCCAAAAGCGTTTTGAGAGACACGGAGCATATGAGATGTAGGAAGAGCTGAAAATGGTTTTTCAAGATCATGCCCGGGTCGAGAGATATGAAGTCTCCGACAAGTTCTTCAGCTGTAAGATGGAGGAAAATAGTTCTGTCAGCGAGCACATACTCAAAATGTCTGGGTTGCATAACCGCTTGACTCAGCTGGGAGTTAATCTCCCGGATGACGCGTTCATTGACAGAATCCTTCACTCGCTTCCACCGAGCTACAAGAGCTTTGTGATGAACTTCAATATGCAGGGGATGGAAAAGACCATTCCTGAAGTATTTGCAATGCTGAAATCAGCAGAGGTAGAAGTCAAAAAGGAACATCAAGTGTTGATGGTGAATAAAACCACTAAGTTCAAGAAAGGCAAGGGTAAGAAGAACTTCAAGAAGGACGGCAAGGGAGTTGCCGCGTCCGGTAAGCAAGCTGCCGGGAAGAAGCCAAAGAATGGACCCAAGCCCGAGACTGAGTGTTCTTATTACAAGGTAAGTGGTCACTGGAAGCGGAACTGCCCCAAATACTTAGCGGACAAGAAGGCCGGCATCACGAAAGGTATATGTGATATACATGTAATTGATGTGTACCTTACCAGTACTCGTAGTAGCTCCTGGGTATTTGATACCGGTGCGGTTGCTCACATTTGTAACTCAAAGCAGGAGCTGCGGAATAAGCGGAGACTGGCGAAGGACGAGGTGACGATGCGCGTCGGGAATGGTTCCAAGGTCGATGTGATCGCCGTCGGCACGCTACCTCTACATTTACCTATGGGATTAGTTTTAAACCTCAATAATTGTTATTTAGTGCCAGCTTTGAGCATGAACATTGTATCAGGATCTCGTTTAATTCGAGATGGCTACTCATTTAAATCCGAGAATAATGGTTGTTCTATTTATATGAGAGATATGTTTTATGGTCATGCTCCGATGGTGAATGGTTTATTCTTAATGAATCTCGAGCGTAATGCTACACATATTCATAGTGTGAATACCAAAAGATGTAAGGTTGATAATAATAGTCCCACATACTTGCGGCACTGCCGCCTTGGTCACATAGGTGTCAAACACATGAAGAAGCTCCATGCAGATGGACTTTTAGAGTCTTTTGATTACGAATCATTTGACACGTGCGAACCATGCCTCATGGGTAAGATGACCAAGACTCCATTCTCAGGAACAATGGAGCGAGCAACCAACTTATTGGAAATCATACATACTGATGTGCGCGGTCCAATGAGTGTTGAGGCTCGCGGTGGCTATCGTTATGTTCTCACCCTCACTGATGACTTGAGTAGATATGGGTATATCTACTTAATGAAACACAAGTCTGAGACCTTTGAAAAGTTCAAGGAATTTCAGAGTGAGGTTGAGAATCAACGTGACAGGAAAATCAAATTCTTGCGATCAGATCGTGGGGGAGAATACTTGAGTCACGAATTTGGCACACACTTAAGAAAATGTGGAATAGTTTCACAACTCACGCCGCCTGGAACACCTCAGCGTAATGGTGTGTCCGAACATCGTAATCGCACTCTATTAGATATGGAGCGATCTATGATGTCTCTTACCGATTTACCGCTATCATTTTGGGGCTACGCTTTAGAGACTGTCGCATTCACTTTAAATAGGGCTCCATCGAAATCCGTTGAGACGACACCGTATGAATTATGGTTTGGGAAGAAACCTAAGCTGTCGTTTCTAAAAGTTTGGGGATGCGATGCTTATGTCAAGAAACTTCAACCTGAAAAGCTCGAACCCAAGTCGGAAAAATGCGTCTTCATAGGATACCCTAAAGAAACTGTTGGGTATACCTTCTACCTCAGATCTGAAGGCAAGATCTTTGTTACCAAGAATGGGTCCTTTCTAGAGAAAGAGTTTCTCTCGAAAGAAATAAGTGGGAGGAAGGTAGAACTTGATGAAGTATTACCTCTTGAACCGGTAAGTGGCGCAGCTCAGGAAAATGTTCCTGTGGTGCCTCCACCGATTAGAGAGGAAGTTAATGATGATGATCAAGATACTTCGGATCAAGCTCCTACTGAACTTCGTAGGTCCACAAGGACACGTTCCACACCAGAGTGGTACGGCAACCCTGTCTTGGAAATCATGTTGTTGGACAACGGTGAACCTTCGAACTATGAAGAAGCGATGGCGGGCCCAGATTCCGACAAATGGCTAGAAGCCATGAAATCCGAGATAGAATCCATGTATGAAAACAAAGTATGGACTTTGACTGACTTGCCCGAAGATCGGCTAGCCATAGAAAATAAATGAATCTTTAAGAAGAAGACAGACGCGGATGGTAATGTGACCATCTATAAGGCTCGACTTGTCGCTAAGGGTTATCGACAAGTTCAAGGGGTTGACTACGATGAGACTTTCTCACCCGTAGCGAAGCTGAAGTCCGTCCGAATCATGTTAGCAATTGCCGCATTCTATGATTATGAGATATGGCAAATGGACGTCAAAACGGCATTCCTTAACAGCTTTCTTAAGGAAGAATTGTATATGATGCAGCCGGAAGGTTTTGTCGATCCTAAGAATGCTAACAAGGTGTGCAAGCTCCAACGCTCAATCTATGGGCTGGTGCAAGCATCTCGGAGTTGGAACATTCGCTTTGATGAGATGATCAAAGCGTTTGGGTTTATGCAGACTTATGGAGAAGGCTGCATTTACAAGAAAGTGAGTGGGACCTCTGTAGCATTTCTCATATTATATGTGGATGACATATTGTTGATGGGAAATGATATAGAATTCTTGGAAAGCATAAAGGCCTATTTGAACAAGTGTTTTTCAATGAAGGACCTTGGAGAAGCTGCTTATATATTAGGCATCAAGATCTATAGAGATAGATCAAGACGCCTCATCGGTCTTTCACAAAGTACGTACCTTAACAAGATATTGAAGAAGTTCAATATGGATCAGTCCAAGAAGGGGTTCTTGCTTGTATTGCAAGGTGTGCGATTGAGCACGGCTCAATGCCCGACCATGGCAGAAGATATAGAAGAGATGAGTGTCATCCCCTATGCCTCAGCCATAGGGTCTATTATGTATGCCATGTTGTGTACCAGACCTGATGTAAACCTTGCCGTAAGTTTGGTAGGTAGGTACCAAAGTAATCCCGGCAAGGAACACTGGATAGCGGTCAAAAACATCCTGAAGTACCTGAAAAGGACCAAGGATATGTTTCTCGTTTATGGAGGTGGCGAAGAGCTCGTCGTAAAGGGTTACGCTGACGCTAGTTTCGACACAGATCTGGATGACTCTAAGTCACAAACTGGATACATGTATATTTTGAATGGTGGGGCAGTAAGCTGGTGCAGTTGCAAGCAAAGCGTCGTGGCGGGATCTACATGTGAAGCAGAATACATGGCAGCCTCGGAGGCAGCACAAGAAGAAATCTGGGTGAAGGAGTTCATCACCGACCTAGGAGTCATAACCAATGCGTCGGGGCCGATGACTCTCTTCTGTGACAACACTGGAGCTATTGCCCTTGCCAAGGAGCCCAGGTTTCATAGGAAGACCAGGCATATCAAGCGTCGCTTCAACTCCATTCGTGAAAGTGTTCAAAATGGAGACACAGAAATTTGTAAAGTACATACGGACCTGAATGTAGCAGATCCGTTGACTAAACCTCTCCCTAGAGCAAAACATGATCAACACCAGAACTGCATGGGTGTTCGATTCATCACAATGTAACTAGAATATTGACTCTAGTGCAAGTGGGAGACTGTTGGAAATATGCCCTAGAGGCAATAATAAAATGGTTATTATTATATTTCTTTGTTCATGATAATTGTCTATTGTTCATGCTATAATTGTGTTGTCCGGGAAATCGTAATACATGTGTGAATACATAGACCACAACACGTCCCTAGTGAGCCTCTAGTTGACTAGCTCGTTGATCAAAAGATAGTCATGGTTTCCTGACTATGGACATTAGATGTCATTGATAACGGGATCACATCATTAGGAGAACGATGTGATGGACAAGACCCAAACCTAAGCATAGCACAAAGATCGTGTAAGTTTGTTTTGTGAGAGCTTTTCTAATGTCAAGTATCATTTCCTTAGACCATGAGATTGTGCAACTCCCGGATACCGTAGGAGTGCTTTGGGTGTATCAAACATCACAACGTAACTAGGTGGCTATAAAGGTGCACTACGGGTATCTCCGAAAGTGTCTGTTGGGTTGGCACGAATCGAGACTGGGATTTATCACTCCGTATGACGGAGAGGCATCTCTGGGCCCACTCGGTAATGCATCATCATAATGAGCTCAATGTGACCAAGGGGTTGGTCACGGGATCATGCATTACGGTACAAGTAAAGTGACTTGCCGGTAACGAGATTGAACAAGGTATTGGGATACCGACGATCGAGTCTCGGGCAAGTAACGTACCGATTGACAAAGGGAATTGAATACGGGATTGATTAAGTCCTCGACATCGTGGTTCATCCGATGAGATCATCGAGGAGCATGTGGGAGCCAACATGGGTATCCAGATCCCGCTGTTGGTTATTGACCAAAGAGGCGTCTCGGTCATGTCTGCGTGTCTCCCGAACCCGTAGGGTCTACACACTTAAGGTTCGGTGACACTAGGGTTGTAGAGATATTAGTATGCAGTAACCCGAAAGTTGTTCGGAGTCCCGGATGAGATCCCGGACATCACGAGGAGTTCTGGAATGGTCCGGAGGTAAAGATTTATATATAGGAAGTCCAGTTTCGGCCAGCGGGAAGGTTTCGGGGGTTACCGGTATTGTACCGGGACCACCGGAAGGGTCCCGGGGGTCCACCGGATGGGGCCACCTATCCCGGAGGGCCCCATGGGCTGAAGTGGCATGGGAACCAGCCCCTGATGGGCTGGTGCGCCCCACCCAAGGGCCCAAGGCGCCTAGGGTTGGAAACCCTAGGGGGCCGTTGCCCCCCGAGGGGGCATGCGCCTCCGTGGTTGGAAACCCTAAGAGGGCCGTTGCCCCAGGGGCCGCCACCCCCCCCCTTTTAGATGGGATCTCCAAGGGGGCATGCGCCCCCTATATATAGTGGAAGGGAGGGAGGGCAGCCGCACCTTGCTCTTGGCGCCTCCCTCTCCCTCCGTAACACCTCTCCTCCCCGCTTGTGCTTGGCGAAGCCCTGCCGGGATCCTGCTGCATCCACCACCACGCTGTCGTGCTGCTGGATCTTCATCAACCTCTCCTTCCCCCTTGCTGGATCAAGAAGGAGGAGACGCCTTCCCAACCGTACGTGTGTTGAACGCGGAGGTGCTGTCCGTTCGGCACTTGGTCATCGGTGATTTGGATCACGGCGAGTACGACTCCATCATCCCCGTTCACTTGAACGCTTCCGCTCGCGATCTACAAGGGTATGTAGATGCACTCCTATTCCCCTCGTTGCTAGAATACTCCATAGATTCATCTTGGTGATGCGTAGATTTTTTTTAATTTCTGCTACGATCCCCAACAATAATAACCATTTTATTATTGCCTCTAGGGCATATTTCCAACATATAGCTCTAGTGCATCCGTTGCATGGCAATCCCTACTCACTCACATTGATATCTATTGATGGGCATCTCCATAGCCCGTTGATAAGCCTAGTTGATGTGAGACTATCTTCTCCTTTTTGTCTTCTCCGCAACCACCATTCTATTCCACCTATAGTGCTATATACATGGCTCACGCTCATGTATTGCGTGAAGACTGAAAAAGTTTGAGAACACCAAAAGTATGAAACAATTTATTGGCTTGTCATCGGGGTTGTGCATGATTTGAATACGTTGTGTGGTGAAGATGGAGCATAGCCAGACTATATGATTTTGTAGGGATAGCTTTCTTTGGCCATGTTATTTTGAGAAGACATGATTACTTGGTTAGTATGCTTGAAGTATTATTATTTTTATGTCAATATTAAACTTTTGTCTTGAATCTTATGGATCTGAATATTCTTGCCACAATAAAGAGAACTACACGGATAAATATGTTAGGTAGCATTCCACATCAAAAATTCTGTTTTTATCATTTACCTACTCGAGGACGAGCAGGAATTAAGCTTGGGGATGCTGATATGTCTCCAACGTATCTATAATTTTTGATTGCTCCATGCTATTAATTATATTATCAACCTTGGATGTTTTATATGCCTTTATATGCTATTTTATATGATTTTTGGGACTAACCTATTAACCTAGAGCCCAGTGCCAGTTTCTGTTTTTTCCTTGTTTTAGAGTATCGCAGAAAAGGAAAATCAAACGGAGTCCAATTGACCTGAAACTTCACGGAACTTGTTTTTGTAAGGAAAGCAACCCGGGAGACTTGGAGTCCATGTAAGGGAAGCAACGAGGAAGCGTGGCAGGGGGGCGCGCCCACACCCCCTGGGCGCGCCCTCCACCCTCGTGGCCCCTCGTGGCTCCCCTGACGTACTTCTTCCGCTTATATATCTCCATATATCCTAAAACAATCGGGGAGCACAATAGATCGGGAGTTCCGCCGCCAGAAGCCTCTGTAGCCACCGAAAACCAATCTAGACCCGTTCCGGCACCCTGCCGGAGGGGGAATCCCTCTACGGTGGCCATCTTCATCATCCCGGTGCTCTTCATGACGAGGAGGGAGTAGTTCTCCCTCGGGGCTGAGGGTATGTACCAGTAGCTATGTGTTTGGTCTCTCTCTCTCTCTCGTGTTCTTGAGGTGATACGATCTTGATGTATCGCGAGCTTTGCTATTATATTTGGATCCTATGCTGTTTCTTCCCCCCTCTACTCTCTTGTAATGGATTGAGTTTCCCCTTCGAAGTTATCTTATCGGATTGAGTCTTTAAAGATTTGAGTACACTTGATGTATCACTTGCCGTGCGTATCTGTGCTGACAATGGGATATCACGTGATTCACTTGATGTATGTTTTGGTGATCAACTTGCGGGTTCCGCCCATGAACCTATGCATAGGGGTTGGCACATGTTTTCGTCGTGATTCTCCGGTAGAAACTTTGGGGCACTCTTTGAGGTTCTATGTGTTGGTTGAATAGATGAATCTGAGATTGTGTCATGCATATTGTATAATCATACCCACGGATACTTGAGGTGACATTAGGGTTTTGGTTGATTTGTGTCTTAAGATGTTATTCTAGTACGAGCTCTAGGGGTGTTTGTGACACTTATAGGAATAGCCCAACGGATTGACTGGAAAGAATAAATTTGAGGTGGTTTCGTACCCTACCATAATCTCTTTATTTGTTCTCCGCTATTAGTGACTTTGGAGTGACTCTTTGTTGCATGTTGAGGGATAGTTATGTGATCTAATTATGTTATTATTGTTGAGAGAACTTGCACTAGTGAAAGTATGAACCCTAGGCCTTGTTTCAATGCATTGCAATACCGTTTACGCTCACTTTTATCATTAGTTACCTTGCTGTTTTTATATTTTCAGATTACAAATACCTTTATCTACCATCTATATACCACTTGTATCACCATCTCTTCACCGAACTAGTGCACCTATACAATTTACCATTGTATTGGGTGTGTTGGGGACACAAGAGACTCTTTGTTATTTGATTGCAGGATTGTTTGAGACAGACCATCTTCATCCTATGCCTCCTATAGATTGATAAACCTTAGGTCATCCACTTGAGAGAAATTTGCTACTGTCGTACAAACCTCTGCACTTGGAGGCCCAACAACGTCTACAAGAAGAAGGTTGTGTAGTAGACATCACTCATGAATCCCCAAGACTATTATCCATGTTACCCTACTAAACCTTACCGTCACCAGTGTTTGGTATAACACTTGACGGTCCCCTTACTCCTAGCTTCACCGGTGCTCGATCTCCATGATCCTGGGCACCTGCATGGATGAAGGTCGCGGACAAGACAAGAGATACTTCACAAAACAATTTTATTTCACACATACCAAACATTGTGTCAAAGACTTCCATTGATCCCTTCACCAAATACCTGGGGTTGCAAGGCTCATGCCTCACCCCATACGTTACTGAACTACTGACACATGGATATCAGATCGCAAAAAGAAAACATTGAATAACACATCTTGGAATTGATTGATTGCAATATGTCTTACAGTGAATGCCTTGTGCGATTCACAATTACAAGTATGAACTAGATGAGAGAGGACTATGGTCGTGGAGATGGCTATGAAGGTGAAAATGGCTGCGGCTAGGGTTTGTGGATGAAGATGATGATGGACAGGTTCTGGTTGTGCTCGACGCTCCTCCTTAATAAAAGTTGTTCAGGTGCTCGACGCTCCTCGATGATGATTGAAATTTCGACGAGGTTCCCTTAATAAAAGTTGTTCAGGTGGACGACATACCTCGGTTTCCATGCCAAATGACCGCTCATGCGAGCATGCGCGGTCGCATGGAACACCGTCTTTTGGCCCCTGGTGGCTTTCTGACGCCTCCTGGTGACTTGTTTCTTCTCCATTTTCCTTCATTTCCTTTCTCCCACGTGATCTCTTTCCTTTTTAGCCCATTTCCGATGGGAAAAATATCAAAGAGAGGGTTTGAGGAATCCTTTGCTTTCTTTAGTCATTAGCAGCAATACCGGAGTGAATATCTTTAATGAAATATCTCGGTTTAAACAAAGTTGAAATGAGTGTAAAAATATCACTCATCTGGCGCCGTCTGTACTGTGGGCGCGCCCATCTTGTGGCGTCCGTCACGGCCTCGCCGACCGCCCCGTCCGCCATGCCTACCACGGCCATCGCCACCATCGGGCCCACCGGCGGCCAGACGCTTCTTCAGCTTCTCCTTTGCGGCCTTCGCTTTGACGTGACGATTTAGCCGCGTATCCGAGCTGATCTTCCGGACGAGCGTGATGCTCGGATCCTCCGGCACCTCCGCCGGCTCCATCTCCGACGGGTTCTCTTCGACAGTCCCATGCGTCGGCGGGAGAGGGGAGGAGAGGGTCGAAGAAAAGAGCGGGAATTGGACAAAGAGCGGCGGGGAGTAGAAGAAAATAGTTGGGGATTTTGGCGCGGAAATAGTGCGGGATGCTACAAAGAAATGGATGGGCCGGGGGAGGGGGGTGGCGAAGAGTGACGTTTCACGTGTCCGGACTCCTAAATCTCCCCCACATCTGTCTCTGGTTTGCGGGAGAAATCGTGTCCGCAGACCGATACGGGTTAGCGTTGGATAGCTTCCGCGATCCAGACAGCGCGGCTCAGACGATCGCGAAAGATTTATGGGTCGGCGTTGGAGATGTCATAACGTCATATCCAAATCCTCTATATCTAAATAGCTAGCCCCCACTAACTTTTTTTTCTTAACGCAAGCATGCCACATCATCGCATAACATACATGAGAAAAGTCCACCTCTACTATTATATGTCTCTCAACATGAAAGCATGCCACTTCATCATAACATGCATGAAAAAGACCCATCTCAACATGCAAGCAGAAATGAGAATTTCATTCTATTATGCTACATATATTTAATAAAAAATTACAACTACATAGTAATCAAACATAATAAATTATCTATATTTTTAGTTTTAATCTTTTATATTATTACTTCAACAATTCTTATTTCATACACTAATTACATTAAAATATGTTACAAAATATTCCCGCGACAGCGTGTAGGGTATCATCTAGTTACGTGGACCTACCTGGCAAGGTCACGTCCTTCACTAACGGTCGAGTAGCTCGCCCCACGTCGCCTCTTGCAGATCTGATCGGCGCTGCAAAATCTGCAGGCGGCACTATATAATTCGTACAGAGAAATTCAGGTCTTTGCCAGGAGCTTACAGTACCTTTGACGTCGAAATCTTACATGGCTACATAAGTAATTCTCGAAAAGAATTATTTACCCTCTGATTCGTGCCATCATGCATGAATCTTGGGCATCCTATGATGTGCTGAATTTTTTATACTGTATTCTCTGCTTCGTCATTGACTCAGCTTGCATGCATGCACCAGCTTAATTGTTAATCACTCGAAATAAACAAGGAGGAAGGAATCATACACTACTAGAGCCGCCAAGGATCCAATGAGCAGCGGCGCACAGCTACGTAGAGTACTTAACTTGGATCCGAGGGCGCAGGGGCTCTGAGTACTGCCATCAGCATACACAAATAAGAGTGCATCAAGGGCCAAGAAAGGCTTGAATGAATCACTTCAGGGAGAATAATGTACGTTCCACCTGGCCAATAATCGGGTCCAGAAATAATGGTCGACCTCGCATCGCATGACATCCCATTCCCCGGCCACAGTATCATTCCGCAATCTCTTCACGTATATTTTATGTGAGAACCTCCAAATGAAGGAGCCAGTAGCTCCTCCCATCTGCTAAAGCTAAACGGGGCAACGATTGTTACAGGCACAAAGGAAAGGCTGGAATTCAAGACTTTGCGCGATCATCTCATCCCTGATTGCGACGGGCGGCAACAGACAGTGTGATTAACCTAGCTACTAAGGGGTTTGGAACTTGGAATAAAGCCATGCACTCAGCACCAACAATCATGCTGAGCTAGCTAGCTAGCTAGCTGTTCCGAGCTGCCGGATATTTCCGCCGTTCTCGCATGTGCATTTTCTTCTCCGTGGGAAGAGTTCCAACACGGCGCACCAGCGTGCATTTAGATAAGCTGTTAGTGGTAATCGCTGGTACTCACGAGCACCAACCTTAACAGCACATGACAGCCTCTCTTCGTTCGTTCATGTGAGTGTGCGTCTATCAAGAGGCGGAATAAATTGTGACCTCCACTACAACTTGAAAACCGGCTGAATTATGTCGGCCCCCATGACACATGGGTGTGCCTCGGACGCATGCTGGCGTGTCTTCGTGGTGTGCCGGCCATGAGCGCGGCAGCGACCGGTCGAACCACATGATTCGTATCAGCACCACTGGATGGATTCCATGGGTTTTTCCTCGCCCAGCCTGCGCGCCGCCGGCAAATACGCTCGGTCTGTCGCTGTCCCGGACCAGCGGCAGTACATGAGAACAAATGGTTTTGTCTTCTGTTGTATAACTGGCTATTTGACATTTTGGACTACATAAATCAAGTGTATGTGGGGATGCAAAAATTCGAGTGAAAATTACTGTTGGCATGATGATTTTCACCGTCCAATCGTGACCGAAGATAACACAAGGAAAAGAGTATGGTTTGTTTCCACTCCCATCCTCTCCCGTCCTCTATCCTTGTGTGATTATGTGGAAATGTGGAATCAGTTCATTATCTTTTCTTTGGTGGTGGCCTAGCGTGTCATTGGCACTTTACTGGGTTCCTCTCGTGTATCTAACCCCTTTTAACAACCCTTCAAAAAAGAAACCTTTTAACAATTTTTTTTGCTTGTATGCATATAATGGTCATTTATGAGATGAGCATGGAAACTCTTTTGAAGATCCAATAGCATGCGGAAGGGAAACTATCCGGCTTGCCTGCTCTCTTTCCATGCTCTCATCCGTATTCCCACTTCATCCTACGGTTGTTTTTTTTTCCCTTTCTAATCTAATCATCCCCCTCTGATTTTAAGGGGGTGGGGCCGAATCTTATTTTGTTCCAATCAAATCAAGCCACGCACGCGGGAGCACGGATAGGCACACGCGTGGGGAGCAGGCAAGTCTCGTCCGAAGGGAAACCCTCATAAGAAGGTCTTACTTTTGTTTTTACTTTTGTTCGAAGGGAGGAATTACTATATATGTGTGGTGCTAATACGTGGTTCGATCCAGTGGTGCATTTTTCAAAATATGTGTTGCATTCGTATCAGCGCCAGTTTTGCAACTTCATAAAAATGCACTGCACGCCACTCCGCTCCGGCCGCTCCAGGAGCAGAGCTGAGGAGCAGAGGGCTGCCGAACACGGCCTTAGTATCAGTAATACAATATCATGTACCTTAAACTATCAACCAGACACAAATTCTGATTGGAATGTGTTCAAATTTCAAATGATTCTTACCACATTCCACACCAGCGGAACTAACAATGGTTTTTGTATGCCCTTGCACCCGCATCAAGGGGGCGTGTTTTTTTTCTCCTTGTCCTGTTTATTTATGTTTGAGTTTCTTTTTCCCCTTTTCTATTTTCATTTTTGGTGCCGCTCTTATACTCATATTTTTAATTAAGATTTTATTTCCTAAACTTTCCATTCTCTTTGTTCCCATTTCTTTACTTTTTATGTATTTCATTGAAGCATACATATTTTGTGTTATTTTTACCACAAATATACAAGATATATGTTTTGTTGGCCGATTGATATATCTCTTGTTATATTATTTTCATTGTTTTAATGAGAAGCAAAACGTTTACCAATAATAAGTCTGCCATGTTTAGCTGAGTAAAGCGAACATTTTTACATGCTAATATTTTAATTCGTATGAACATTTTCATGTGCGTTAGAATACATATTCCTTGGATGAAAGGCGACCTTCAGCCTCCCTCCAAGAGACATATAGATGCACCCTCAGTTTTGGCGCTAAAGGCACCGAATAGGAACTCTGGCTCAACCAGTCACCCCCATCTCCAAGCCAAATAGACCGGACCCATCGACGTGAAAGGGGTGCGTGAAGCTGGCGGGGTGCAAATGCTACCAAGGGCAAATGCGGCTTGTCTAAAACTTTTAGGTGAGAAACGAACAATTTAAGAGACATAACTTTGGACCCAAAAATCAAATCAGGTAGTGATAGAGCTAGAATAAATAGACCGTAAGAGTTACAATGCTCATTTTCTGACATAGAAGAGAAGATTTTTTTTCCTGAAGTAACTCCAAAGGGAAGAAGTAGAAACTACACTACCCAAAAAGACAAATTGTTATGTGAAGCTGGGAAGGAAATTATTTTTGATCCCGTCGTCGGTGTTGAGAAACCAATGCCAAAATTGCTCAAGAACTATACAAGGGGCGAGGAGGGGAAAAGGACACGAAAAACAAGGCAAACCATTCACTTTGCAACATTGTAATTTAGAGCTTGAAGTGAGGAGAACTGGAAGAACCATGAGTACAACAAAATTTGTCACAGGGAAGAGCTCAGGTGGAGATGCAACACAAGTTGGTGATGATGATGATGCATTAAGTGTCGATGAAGGAAAAATAAACTCCCTTCCCAGCTTAGTTGCTCCTAAGAAGAGGACTGGTGGAAGAGAGAATGACAAGGAGAACTTTAACAAGGGATGATACAAATGTCAAGGAATCATTTGAATCCATCGTGATAATACGAGAAGAGATGTCAAAAAAGGAAGAACACAAAGGCCCAAGAAAAAAGGAGAGGAGAAAGAACATCGAGGAGAGGAGGGCGATAGCCAAGGAGAAGATGACTGAGGTGGAGGAGAGTAAGCAAGTGATGGAAAAAGAATCAAGAGCATGGAAAATGGGCAAAAACTCATGAAGATGGACATGGGAAACTTGATGTGAAGGCAGGAACATACATTGAGATGTGTCGCGTTCAAGTATTAGCGGCAATGTCTATGTGAGACTACATGATGGGAGGGTTTTATATGGGAGGATTCATGGGCTGCATTAGGGGGGGGGGGATGGATGATGCCATGGGAGCCATGGGTGGTGCCATGGGAGCCGTGGGGTGATAGTGTGAATGATGTCATGGATGGCAATGAAAGCAGTGGTGCCAATGGAGCGAAAGCAAGCCATGAAGAGGCAGCAAACGACAAAGAGGAAGTATGCACTTACGTTTGAGTTTGTCATGCACAATGCTAATAGTTTGAATTGAATTTAATTACTGGATTTGAACTTGAAATTTTGTATGTTCTTTGATTATGTGTGTTGTTATTTTGTAAAGCTTAATCATATAACGTTTTGTTTCAATATGTATGAAACTGCGGAGAGGAAAACGACAGCCGAGGAGAGGAGGGCGAGATTTTTTAGGCACCACTTTACATCATTTGCTAAAGCAACAAATCGTCGGGTGATGAATTGTTGTCTCTATTCTATCCTATATTGTTTTTTTTCATCACCAATTATTTTATCACCGTTGGAGATGCTCTTAGGGGAGCGCACTTATGTCCCGCTCATAGTGAGACGTAGGGCAAGCTCGCCTGGGCGAGCGTGAGACTAGGCCGACCAAGTAGATAGGAGGCCACATGCCACAACCTCAATTTTGTTTTTCTATTTTCACATTTTTTATGTGTTCTGCTTTTTTTCTACTTTTGTTTATATGTACATATATTCTAAACGTAACAAACATATTAATCAAACATTCAAAAAGTGTTAAATATTTATAGAAAAAATGTTTCTCCTTTATATGAAAAATGTATAGAAAAAATATAAAATGTATATGAAAGAGTTGATCATGTATTTACAAATGTTAAGAAAATATTTGGAAAATTTCAATCAAGTATTTGAAAAATATTAATCAAATGTTAAAAAATGTTAAATTTGTATAGAAATAATGTATCTCATGTATACGCAATATATATATATAATATACAATGCGTATGAAAAATGTTGATCACATATTTAAGAAATATTAAACATGTATAAAAAAATGTTCCCAATGTATATGAAAAAGTACAATGTACATTAAATTAAATTAGCATCAAAACATCATATTTTAGTTCTCTATTTAATAAATGTTAAACATGTACATAAAAATGTTCCTGATGTATATGGAAAATATACATTGTGTTTTAGAAAGTGTTTATTGCCATTAAAAATGTTCAACGTCATTTGAAAAATGTTCAAAACATGTATTTAAGAAAATGTACATCATGTACTGAAAAATGTTCAATTTGTATCAAAAAAAATGTTTCATGTGTACAACAAAAATATTACGTACTAAAAGAAGTAGACATGTTTTGAAAAATGAAATAAAATAGATGAAAACCGACAAAGAAACAAAAGAAAACCTAACAAATGAAGAAACAAAGAAAATCAAAGTAAAACAAAGGAAATAAATATAAATACCGAATAAAACCAATGGAGAAGAGTGGGAACAATGGAACCCATGTAAGAAACAAAGATAAAAAAACATAGAAAACCATTAAGAACTGAAACGAAAGAAAGAAAGCCGAGAAAAAGTAGAAAATCGATGCAAAACAGTTGAAAGCAGAGAAAATGATGAAAAGAGGAAAAATCAGCCGAAAATCCACAAAACGTAGGAAAATTACTGAAAATAAATCAAAGAAAATAGAAAAAGGAACAAAGGAGGACAAAAACGAAGAAAGCCACAGCAAACACCAAAAAGTCACTTTGGAGGACGACCTCTAGTGAGCCCCATATTTTGAATGGAGCTAGTTTGATATTGGAAAAAATTCTGAAAAAATAAACATAAACATATGGATGCATATTACACACGTGAAAAGTTTGTGCTGAAATAAGTAACCATGAAATTACACAAAAATGACAAAATTGGGATTTCAGGAAGATGAACAGTGCATGTATTGTTCGTCATTCAGAAATCATCATTTTTTTTTCTTTTTTGTATAGCTCATGTTCACTTTATTTCGTAACCAAACTTGACACATGTGTAATATACATCCATATGATCATGTAGATTTTTTATGAACATTTTTGAAATTTTAAATGTGATTATTTAACTATATAAAATAAAGTCCTCTAATGCACCTCGGCCGCAAAAATCCATTCTCCAGCGAATGCAGCCAACCAAGGAGGTAGCAAGCGTGGACGAAAAAAAAAGGCTAAAAGTGTACGTCCACTAAAAAGCTTCAGGCGAGACGAGAGCCACTTTCACATTAAGCGAGATATAGCTCTCATGCTCTGTTGGTGCCTATCCTGGACTCCACTGGACTAGTGCTTGCACTGTTAATGGGCTCAGCGTAGTACTGGCCATGGGAAGCCCGTCCCGGCCGGCCCGACGTTGCTCTCAGGCCGGGCTTAGGCCTAGATTTTGAGCCCGATGGCTGGGCCAGGCCAGGCCCGTCGTTTTTGCGCTTTTCTGAAGGGGCCTGGCCCGAGGCCTGGCGGGCTTTTACGCGTTCGGGCTGGGCTTGAGCCCAAAAAACAGGGCTGGTGGCCTGGCTGGGCCAGGCCCGGGCCTAGGTTTTTTGCCTCGGGCTTGGCTAGGCCTGGCCCGAAGCCCGGCCCGACCCGAGGTTTGGCCAGGTATAGCTCAGCGCAATTGCTATCACAGCCAGACAAACAAAAAATACAGAGATTTCTCATAGAAAAACAGAGGCAGACAAGCGGAGCAATACTACACCTACAAGAAGTTACAATGTTTAGTAGATGTAGCATTGCTCCAGACAACGAGCAGGGCAAACGGAGTCCTCCTTCCTCCCTCTCATGTCTCTCTCTCAACTCTACCTGTATCAAGGCTTTGGGCCTGAACCCAGTAGCGGCGAGAAGTGAATCCGTAGTTGAGTGTTAACAATGTACACTTTACCTCTTCAGTCTTCACCAGTTGCAATCAACCAGAACAACGAACACAGGCACAGCAAACAGAATGTACACACGACACACGACGGCTGATCAGATCAGCTCAGATCAAGCAAGCAGGTGGTCGTGGAACCAGCTCTTCATCATCGCGAACGCGTCCTCGGCGTCGCCGTCGTCCTCCAGCGACTCCGGCCGGTGCGCGAACCCGTGGCCCCTGCCGGCGTACACGGCCGCCTTGGCGCCCCTCGCGCTCCTCTCCAGCTCCCGCACCGTCTCCACGGGGCACAGCGGGTCGCCGTCGCCGCACACGAACAGCACCGGCGCCGCGATCCGTGCCCCGAGCGACGCGTCCATCCGGGACCCGTAGAAGCAGACGCCCGCTCTGAAGCAGGCGGCATCGGCGTCGCGCGCCAGCGTCTCCACGAGGCGGCCGCCCCCGTAGCAGAACCCGACCACGCCCAGCTTCTTGGACGGCGCGGCCGCCAGGAAGTCGTCAACCAGCCATTTCCTGCACGTGTCGATGTCGCCGGCCACCCTCTCCGGGGCCTGCCCGGCGAGCCACGCCTGGAACCCGTCCATCGGCAGGCTCTTCTTCCACGGGTTCCCGCGGAACAAGTCCGGCACCAGAACGCTGCATACATGCAAGCATCCATCGATCAAACATGAAGAGGCGACAAATGCAGAGATTGGACCGGAGAAGTGGTTGGTCGGTTTACTTGT
Source organism: Triticum aestivum (assembly GCF_018294505.1). Lineage (NCBI taxonomy): Eukaryota > Viridiplantae > Streptophyta > Magnoliopsida > Poales > Poaceae > Triticum > Triticum aestivum. The sequence continues at coordinate 465,059,607 of NC_057794.1, forward strand.
AGCCGTGGCATGCGATGCGATAGGCGAAGTCCCGGGTGGCGGAGTCCTCGAAGCCGAAGACGTCGGAGAGGAAGAGGACGCAGGTGCCGTTGTTGTTCTTGACGGCCTCGAGGAGGTAGGCGCGGACGCTCTCGTCGTCGCCCTGCCCGATGACGACGTCCGTGCCCCTCACCAGCTCGCACGCCTCGTCGTCGTCCACGGTGCTGCTCGCCACTTCGGCCTGGCTGCAGCGCGGCCCCTGGAGCCGGCGGCTCCGGGCATGGGTGACGACGGTGCAGCGCCATCTCTGCAAGGGAACTGGAATCGTTACGTCGTCAGAGCGCGGAGAACGCTGGCTTGAGTGCGTGCATCTGAAATTTTCTCAATATAGAAATCAATAATGCTAAACATACAAAGAGTTACACGCAATTACATGCTGATTAGAATTTTTTCCATTTATTAACCAATCATTGCTACTGTGTCCGCAATCACGGTGTCCAATTAAACACGCAGAATAAGGTACCCCGGTATCCAGATTAAGAGAATTTTATCGACCAGTCTCCAACTTTTTCGTGATCAAACCTCACAGCCAATTCAAGCCGAAATAGGGTTCGGAGCATCAAAGTGCAAGTGGATAACACAGGAACGGAATTAAGGAAACGAACACGTACTTACAGAGGACGGCGGCAAGCGTGTGGACCGCGCGCTGGTCGCCGGCGCAAGCGAGCAGCAGGCGGCGCTGCGCTCGCGCCGCGGAGGCGTGATGGGGAGAGACGGGCGCACTGCGGCTGCGGCCGCCGTGGCCGCCATGGGGTGCTGCTTTCGAGCAGCTCCGGAGGCTGGAACCGAGCGCGGGAGATAGCCTGATGTGCTTGCCAGTGCCAGCCACCACACAGGCTCTGGTGTGGATATTTTTCTTACTGACACGTGGGGTTTCCGTGTATGACGTCCAGACGAATTCGCCAAAAAAAAAAAGAATGGACAGAAGTTGCAGGTCGTGAGTCGTGACCGCGTACAGTACGGTCTTGCTGCAGCTATGGATGGATATGGTTTATCATCTCCGCGCTACACTGGCACTGTCGCCTAGCAACTTCTATCTGACGCATGCTACGTCAAGTATTCGGCTCGTCGCACAGAGGCTGGGCGGCCCATTCTTTTTCGTTTTCTTTTACCTGTTGTTTATTTAACCCTTTTCTCCTGTTTTTTTTCAAAAAAGTTCTCATTTTCAATTTCTCTTCAAAATTTCAAAAATTGTTTGAATTTCAAAGCACGCTCGTATTTTTGTAAAAAAGTTGTTATTCTCGAAAATGTTTGTGCTTTCAAAATTGTTTGGAATGTCAAAAATCGTTCTAGTTTTAATACACTTTGTATTTTTCCAAAAATCTTTGTGCTTTCAAACATTGTTTGGAATTTCAAAAAAGTTTTTGTTTTAAAAAATTGTTCACGAATTCAAATATATATATTTGGAATTTTTAATTTTTATTCAAGATATTTTAAATTTTGCTCAAAATTTTCAGAAAAACTTTGGAAATTCCAAATTTTCAAAAAATTGTAAATTCGGTTGGAAATTGGTAATTTTTGGAAGTGTTTTAAAATGAGATTTTAAATTCTGTTTAGAAATTGGAAAACATTTGAAATCTTTGGTTTTATTTTGAAAGTTTCAGCAAATGTTTGGAAATTTCAAATCTTATTTGGAAATTTGAAAATGTTCGCAATTTTAAAAAATAATACCGACTTGAAAATCCCCACGCAATATATTTCGTTGAAGTCATGTGCCATTATAGGGTCATGTGTAGCTAGGGTGACGGTCTCTGGAGTGCATGGCCTTGGATAACGTGCGACACGCCTACATGAACCAATGTCACATGTCCCCACCGCTAGCCTATAAGACTACCCACAGTCGGAGTAACATGTGTGATAACATCAGACATATCTAGAGAAAATAGATGATGTGATAAGTAATTAATGAAGAAAGAGAGTCATGTGGTAACATAGCTAGTTGCTAGTAGTATGAGTAACATCACACACATCAAGGCAAGATGAGTCTACAACCTAATAAATAAAGTGTTGCATGACATCACATATATGTTACTCCTCATTATAGAGGTACTCCCTCCGTTCCGAATTACTTGTCGCAAGTATGAATGTATTTAGATGTATTCTAGTTCTAGATACATCCATTTTCTACGACGAGTAATTTGGAACAGCGGGAGTAGTAACATATGCATGTTACTAGTCTAAGTTACTCCCCACTGTAGCTAGTATAAATAAAGCACCCCTCTTTGCACTCGTACTGAAGGAAATATGCCCTAGAGGCAATAATTGAAGGAAATATGCCCTAGAGGCAATAATTAAGTTATTATTTATTTCCTTATTTCATGATAAATGTTTATTATTCATGCTAGAATTGTATTAACCGGAAACATAATACATGTGTGTATACATAGACAAACAAAGTGTCACTAGTATGCCTCTACTTGACTAGCTCGTTAATCAAAGATGGTTATGTTTCCAAACCATGAACAATGAGTTGTTATTTGATTAACGGGATCACATCATTAAGTGAATGATCTGATTGACATGACCCATTCCATTAGCTTAGCACCCGATCGTTTAGTATGTTGCTATTGCTTTCTTCATGACTTAAACATGTTCCTATGACTATGAGATTATGCAACTCCCGTTTGCCGGAGGAACACTTTGTGTGCTACCAAACGTCACAACGTAACTGGGTGATTATAAAGGAGCTCTACAGGTGTCTCCAAAGGTAAATGTTGGGTTGGCGTATTTCGAGATTAGGATTTGTCACTCCGATTGTCGGAGAGGTATCTCTGGGCCCTCTCGGTGATGCACATCACTTAAAGCCTTGCAAGCATTGCAACTAATGAGTTAGTTGCGGGATGACGTATTACAGAACGAGTAAAGAGACTTGCCGGTAACGAGATTAAACTAGGTATTGGAATACCGACGATCGAATCTCGGGCAAGTAACATACCGATGACAAAGGGAACAACGTATGTTGTTATGCGGTCTGACCGATAAAGATCTTCATAGAATATGTAGGAGCCAATATGGGCATCCAGGTCCCGCTATTGGTTATTGACCAGAGACGTGTCTCGGTCATGTCTACATTGTTCTCGAACCCGTAGGGTCCGCACGCTTAAGGTTACGATGACAGTTATATTATGAGTTTATGCATTTTGATGTACCGAAGGTTGTTCGGAGTCCCGGATGTGATCACGGACATGACGAGGAGTCTCGAAATGGTCGAGACATAAAGATTGATATATTGGAAGCCTATGTTTGGATATCGGAAGTGTTCCGGGTGAAATCGAGATTTTACCGGAGTACCGGGAGGTTACCGGAAACCCCCAGGGAGCTAGATGGGCCTTAATGGGCCTTGGTGGAAAAGAGAAGAGGCAGCCCATAGTGGGCCGCGCGCCCCTCCCCTCCCTTGGTCCGAATTAGACAAGGAGAGGGGGCCGGCCCCTCTCTCTCTTTTCCCCCCTCCACGAGTCCTATTCCAACTAGGATTGGGGGGGGGGGGAATCCTACTCCCAGAGGGAGCAGGACTCTCCTGGCGCGCCCTATGTGGCCGACCAGCCTCCCCCCTTTGGTCCTTTATATACTGAGGCAGAGGCACCCTAGAGACACACAAGTTGATCCACGTGATCTTATTCTTAGCCGTGTGCGGCGCCCCCTGCCACCATAGTCCTCGATAATATTGTAGCGGTGCTTAGGCGAAGCCCTGCGACAGTAGTACATCAAGATCGTCACCACGCCGTCGTGCTGACGGAACTCTTCCCCGACACTTTGCTGGATCGGAGTCCGGGGATCGTCATCAAGCTGAACGTGTGCTAAAACTCGGAGGTGCCGTAGTTTCGGTGCTTGATCGGTCGGGCCGTGAAGACGTACGACTACATCAACCAAACGCTTCCGTTGTCGATCTACAAGGTATGTAGATCACACTCTCTCCTCTCGTTGCTATGCATCACCATGATCTTGCGTGTGCATAGGAAAATTTTGAAATTACTACGTTCCCCAACAATAATAAAGTTATTATTTATTTCCTTATATCATGATAAATGTTTATTATTCATGCTAGAATTGTATTAACCGGAAACATAATACTTGTGTGAATACATAGACAAACTAAACGTCACTAGTGTGCCTCTACTTGACTAGCTCGTTAATCAAAGATGGTTATGCTTCCTAACCATAGACATGTGTTGTCATTTGATTAACGGGATCACATCATTAGGAGAATGATGTGATTGACATGACCCATTCCATTAGCTTAGCACCCGATCGTTTAGTATGTTGCTATTGCTTTCTTCATGACTTATACATGTTCCTATGACTATGAGATTATGCAACTCCCGTTTGCCGGAGGAACACTTTGTGTGCTACCAAACGTCACAACGTAACTGGGTGATTATAAAGGAGCTCTACAGGTGTCTCCAAAGGTACATGTTGGGTTGGTGTATTTCAAGATTAGGATTTGTCACTCCGATTGTCGGAGAGGTATCTCTGGGCCCTCTCGGTAATGCACATCACATAAGCCTTGCAAGCATTGCAACTAATGAGTTAGTTGCGAGATGATGTATTACGAAACAAGTAAAGAGACTTGCCGGTAACAAGATTGAACTAGGTATTGAGATACCGACGATCGAATCTTGGGCAAGTAACATACCGATGACAAAGGGAACAAAGTATGTTGTTATGCGGTCTGACTGATAAAAGATCTTCGTAGAATATGTGGGAGCCAATATGAGCATCCAGGTTCCGCTATTGGTTATTGACCGGAGACATGTCTCGGTCATGTCTACATTGTTCTCGAACCCGTAGGGTCCGCACGCTTAACGTCACGATGACAATTTTATTATGAGTTTATATATTTTGATGTACCGAAGTTTGTTCGGAGTCCCGGATGTGATCACGGACATGACGAGGAGTCTCGAAATGATCGAGACATAAAGATTGATATATTGGACGGCTATATTCGGACACCAGAAGTGTTCCGGGTGATTTCGGAGAAAATCGGAGTGCCGGAGGGTTACCGGAACCCCCCGGGAGAAGTAATGGGCCTTATGGGCCCTAGTGGAGAGAGAGGGGCGGGCAGGGTGGGCCGCGCGCCCCTCCCCCTCTGGTCCGAATTGGACTAGGAGAGGGGGGGGGCGGCGCCCCCCTTTCCTTCTCCCTCTCCCCCTTCCTTTCCTCCTCCTAGTAGGAGTAGGAAAGAGGGGAGTCCTACTCCTACTAGGAGGAGGACTCCTCCTCCTTGGTGCGCCCTAGGGCCGGCCGGCCTCCCCCCTTGCTCCTTTATATACGGGGGCAGGGGGCACCTCTAGACACACAAGTTGATCTTCAAGATCGTTCTCTTAGCCGTGTGCGGTGCCCCCCTCCACCATAGTCCTCGATAATACTTTAGTGGTGCTTAGGCGAAGCCCTGCGACAGTAGAACATCAAGATTGTCACCACACCGTCGTGCTGACGGAACTCTTCCCCGACACTTTGCTGGATCGGAGTCTGGGGATCGTCATCGAGCTGAATGTGTGCTAGAACTCGGAGGTGCCGTAGTTTCGGTGGTTGATCGGTCGGGCCGTGAAGACGTACGACTACATCAACCGCATTGTGCTAATGCTTCCGCTTTCGGTCTACGAGGGTACGTAGATTACACTCTCCCCTCTCATTGCTATGCATCACCATGATCTTGCATGTGCGTAGGAAAATTTTGAAATTACTACATTCCCCAACAGTGGTATCAGAGCCTAGGTTTTATGCGTTGATGTTGTGCACGAGTAGAACACAAGTGAGTTGTGGGAGATATAAGTCATACTGCTTACCAGCATGTCATACTTTGGTTCGGCGGTATTGTTGGATGAAGCGGCCCGGACCGACATTACGTGTACGCTTATGCGAGACTGGTTCTACCGACGTGCTTTGCACACAGGTGGCTGGCGGGTGTCAGTTTCTCCAACTTTAGTTGAACCGAGTGTGGCTACGCCTGGTCCTTGCGAAGGTTAAAACAACACCAACTTGACAAAACTATCGTTGTGGTTTTGATGCGTAGGTAAGAACGGTTCTTGCTCAGCCCGTAGTAGCCACGTAAAACTTGCAACAACAAAGTAGAGGACGTCTAACTTGTTTTTGTAGGGCATGTTGTGATGTGATATGGTCAAGACGTGATGAGATATAAGTTGTTGTATGAGATGATCATGTTTTGTTGAAGTTATCGACAACTGGCAAAAGCCTTATGGTTATCTCTCTATTGCATAAGATGCAAGCACCAAATAATTGCTTTACTTTATCGCTATGCGATAGCAATAGTTGCAAGAGCAATTGTTGGCGAGAAAACCATGTGACGACACATTGATATAGATCAAGATGATGGAGATCATGGTGTCATGCCGGTGACGATGGAGATCATGACGATGCTTTGGAGATGGAGATCAAAAACACAAGATGATGATGGCCATATCATGTCACATATTCTGATTGCATGTTATGTTTATCTTTTATACATCTTATTTTGCTTAGTTCGACGATAGCTTTATAAGATGATCTCTCACTAATTATCAAGGTACAAGTGTTCTCCCTGAGTATGCACCGTTGCGAAAGTTCTTCGTGCTAAGACACCAAGTGATGATCGGGTGTGATAGGATCTACGTTCAAATACAACGGGTGCAAAACAGTTGCACACGCGGAATACTCAGGTTAAACTTGACGAGCCTAGCATATAACAGATATGGCCTCGGAACACGAAGACCGAAAGTTCGAGCGTGAATCATATAGTAGATATGATCAACATAGTGATGTTCACCATTGAAACTACTCCATCTCACGTGATGATCGGACATGGTTTAGTTGATTTGGATCACGTGATCACTTAGAAGATTAGAGGGATGTCTTTCTAAGTGGGAGTTCTTAAGTAATATGATTAATTGAACTTTGATTTATCATGAACTTAGTCCTGGTAGTATTAGCATATCTATGTTGTAGATCAATAGCTCGCGTTTAGCTCCCCTGTTTTATTTTTGATATGTTCCTAGAGAAAATTAAGTTGAAAGATGTTAGTAGCAATGATGCGGATTGGATCCGTGATCGAGGATTATCTTCATTGCTGCACAGAAGAATTATGTCCTTAATGCACCACTAGGTGACAGACCTATTGCAGGAGCAGATACAGACATTATGAACATTTGGCTAGCTCAATATGATGACTACTTGATAGTTTAGTGCACCATGCTTAAATGACTTAGAATCGGGACTTCAAAGACGTTTTGAACGTCATGGACCATATGAGATGTTCCAGGAGTTGAAGTTAATATTTCAAGCAAATACCCGAGTTGAGAGATATGAAGTCTCCGACAAAGTTCTATAGCTAAAAGATGGAGGAGAATAGCTCAAGCAGTGAGCATGTGCTCAGATTGTCTGGGTACTACAATCGCTTGAATCAAGTGGGAGTTAATCTTCCAGATAAAATAGTGATTGACAGAATTCTGTAGTCACCATCACCAAGTTAGTAGAACTTCGTGATGAACTATGATATGCAAGGGATAACGGAAACGATTCCCAAGCTCTTCGTAATACTGAAATCGACGAAGGTAGAAATCAAGAAAAATATCAAGTGTTGATGGTAGACAAGACCACTAGTTTCAATAAAAGGGCAAAGGGAAGAAGGGGAACTTCAAGAAGAACGGCAAGCAAGTTACTGCTCAAGTGAAGAAGCCCAAGTCTGGTCCTAAGCCTGAGACTAAGTGCTTCTACTGCAAAGGGACTGGTCACTGGAAGCGGAACTGCCCCAAGTATTTGGCGGATAAGAAGGATGGCAAAGTGAACAAAGGTATATTTGATATACAGATTATTGATGTGTATTTTACTAGTGTTCGTAGCAACCCCTCGATATTTGATACTGGTTCAGTTGCTAAGAGTAGTAACTCGAAACGGGAGTTGCAGAATGAACATAGACTAGTTAAGGGTGAAGTGACGATGTGTGTCGGAAGTGGTTCCAAGATTGATATGATCATCATCGCACACTCCCTATACTTTTGGGATTAGTGTTGAACCTAAATAAGTGTTATTTGGTGTTTGCGTTGAGCATGAATGTGACTTGATCATGTTTATTGTAATACGGTTATTCATTTAAATAAGAGAATAAATTGTTGTTCTGTTTACATGAATAAAAACCTCATATGGTTACACACCCAATGAAAATGGTTCGTTGGATCTCGATCATAGTGATACACATATTCATAATATTGAAACCAAAATATGCAAAGTTAATAATGATGGTGCAATTTATTTGTGGCACTGCCATTTAGGTCATATTGGTGTAAAGCGCATGAAGAAAATCCATGCTGATGGACTTTTGGAATCGCTTGATTATGAATCAGTTGATGCTTGCAAACCATGCCTCATGGGCAAGATGACTAAGACTCTATTCTCCGGAACAATGAGCGAGCAACATATTTGTTGGAAATCATACATACTGATGTATGTGATCCGATGAATATTGAGGCTCGTGGCAGGTATCATTATTTCTGATCTTCGCAGATGATTTGAGCAGATATGAGTGTATCTACTTGATAAAACACAAGTCTGAAACATTTGAAAAGTTCAAAGAATTTTAGAGTGGAGTGGAGAATCATCGTAACAAAAATAAAAGTTTCTACGATATGATCGCAGAAGTAAAATATTTGAGTTACGAGTTTGGCCTTCAATTAAAAAACAATGTGAAATAGTTTCACTACTCATGCCACCTGGAACACCACAGCATAATGGTGTGTCTGAACGTCATAACCGTACTTTATTAGATATGGTGCGAACTATGATGTCTCTTACCGATCTACCACTATCGTTTTGGGGTTATGCATTAGAGACAGCTGCATTCACGTTAAATGGGGCACCATCTAAATCCGTTGAGACGACACCGTATGAACTATGGTTTGGCAAGAAACCTAAGCTGCCGTTTCTTAAAGTTTGAGGTTGCAATGCTTATGTGAAAAAGTTTCAACCTGATAAGCTCAAACCCAAATCGAAGAAGTGTGTCTTCAAAGGATACCCAAAAGAAAATGTTGGGTACACCTTCTATCACAGATCCGAAGGCAAGATATTCGTTGCTGAGAATGGATCCTTTCTAGAGAAGGAGTTTCTCTCGAAAGAAGTGAGTGGGAGGAAAGTAGAACTTGATGAGGTAACTGTACCTGCTCCCTTATTGGAAAGTAGTTCATCACAGAAATCTGTTCCTGTGACTACTACACCGATTAGTGAGGAAGCTAATGATGATGATCATGTAACTTCAGATCAAGTTACTACCGAACCTCGTAGGTAAACCAGAGTGACATCCGCACCAGAGTGGTACGGTAATCCTGTTCTGGAGGTCATGTTACTTGACCATGACGAGCCTACGAACTATGAGGAAGCGATGATGAGCCCAGATTCTGCGAAATGGCTTGAGGCCATTAAATCTGAGATGAGATCCATGTATGAGAACAAAGTATGGACTTTGATTGACTTGCCCAATGATCGGCGAGTCATTGAGAATAAATGGATCTTCAAGAGGAAGACGGACGCTGATAGTAGTGTTACTATCTACAAAGCTAGAATTGTCGCAAAAAGGTTTTCGACAAGTTCAAGGTGTTGACTATGATGAGAGTTTCTCACTCGTATCTATGCTTAAGTCTGTCCGAATCATGTTAGCAATTGCCGCATTTTATGAAATCTGGCAAATGGATAAACAAAACTGCATTCCTTAATGGATGTATTAAAGAAGAGTTGTATATGATGCAACCAGAAGGTTTTGTCAATCCTAAAGGTACTAACAAAATAGGCAAGCTCCAGCGATCCATCTATGGACTGGTGCAAGCATCTCGGAGTTGGAATATACGCTTTGATAAGTTGATCAAAGCATATAGTTTTATACAGACTTGCGGTGAAGCCTGTATTTACAAGAAAGTGAGTGGGAGCACTACAACATTTCTGATAAGTATATGTGAATGACATATTGTTGATCGAAAATAATGTAGAATTATTCTGCAAAGCATAAAGGAGTGTTTTGAAAGAAGTTTTTCAAAGAAAGACCTCGGTGAAGCTGCTTACATATTAAGCATCAAGATCTATAGAGATAGATCAAGACGCTTGATAAGTTTTTTCAATGAGTACATACCTTGACAATATTTTGAAGTAGTTCAAAATGGAACAGTCAAAGAAATAGTTCTTGGCTGTGTTACAAGGTGTGAAATTGAGTAAGACTCAAAGCCCGACCACAGCAGAAGATAGAAAGAGAATGAAAGTCATCCCCTATGGCTTAGCCATAGGTTCTATAAAGTATGCCATGCTGTGTACCAGATCTATTGTATACCATACACTGTGTTAAGCAAGGGAGTACAATAGTGATCTAAGAGTAGATCACTGGACAGCGGTCAAAATTATCCTTAGTGGAATAAGGATATGTTTCTCGATTATGGAGGTGACAAAAGGTTCATCGTAAAGGGTTACGTCGATGCAAACTTTGACATTGATCCAGATGATTCTAAGTCTCAATCTGGATGCATATTGAAAGTGGGAGCAATTATCTAGAGTAGCTCCGTGCAGAGCATTGTTGACATAGAAATTTGCAAAATACTTACGGATCTGAATGTGGCAGACCCGTTGACTAAACTTCTCTCACAAGCAAAACATGATCACACCTCAGTACTCTTTGGGTGTTAATCACATAGTGATGTGAACTAGATTATTGACTCTAGTAAACCCTTTGGGTGTTGGTCACATGTCGATGTGAACTATGGGTGTTAATCACATGGTGATGTGAACTATTGATGTTAAATCACATGGCGATGTGAACTAGATTATTGACTCTAGTGCAAGTGGGAGACTAAAGGAAATATGCCCTAGAGGCAATAATAAAGTTATTATTTATTTCCTTATATCATGATAAATGTTTATTATTCATGCTAGAATTGTATTAACCGGAAACATAATACTTGTGTGAATACATAGACAAACTAAACGTCACTAGTGTGCCTCTACTTGACTAGCTCATTCATCAAAGATGGTTATGTTTCCTAACCATAGACATGTGTTGTCATTTGGTTAACAGGATCACATCATTAGGAGAATGATGTGATTGACATGACCCATTCCATTAGCTTAGCACCCGATCGTTTAGTATGTTGCTATTGCTTTCTTCATGACTTATACATGTTCCTATGACTATGAGATTATGCAACTCCCGTTTGCCGGAGGAACACTTTGTGTGCTACCAAACGTCACAACGTAACTGGGTGATTATAAAGGAGCTCTACAGGTGTCTCCAAAGGTACATGTTGGGTTGGTGTATTTCGAGATTAGGATTTGTCACTCTGATTGTCGGAGAGGTATCTCTGGGCCCTCTCGGTAATGCACATCACATAAGCCTTGCAAGCATTGCAACTAATGAGTTAGTTGCGAGATGATGTATTACGAAACGAGTAAAGAGACTTGCCGGTAATGAGATTGAACTAGGTATTGAGATACCGACGATCGAATCTCGGGCAAGTAACATACTGATGACAAAGGGAACAAAGTATGTTGTTATGCGGTCAGACTGATAAAAGATCTTCGTAGAATATGTGGGAGCCAATATGAGCATCTAGGTTCCGCTATTGGTTATTGACCGGAGACATGTCTCGGTCATGTCTACATTGTTCTCGAACCCGTAGGGTCCGCACACTTAACGTTACGATGACAATTTTATTATGAGTTTATATATTTTGATGTACCGAAGTTTGTTCGGAGTCCCGGATGTGATCACGGACATGACGAGGAGTCTCGAAATGATCGAGACATAAAGATTGATATATTGGACGGCTATATTCGGACACCGGAAGTGTTCCGGGTGATTTCGAAGAAAACCGGAGTGCCGGAGGGTTACCGGAACCCCCCGGGAGAAGTAATGGGCCTTATGGGCCCTAGTGGAGAGAGAGAGGGGCGGCCAGGGTGGGCCGCGCGCCCCCTCCCCCTCTGGTCCGAATTGGACTAGGAGAGGGGGCGGCGCCCCCCTTTCCTTCTCCCTGTCCCCCTTCCTTTCCCCCTCGTAGTAGGAGTAGGAAAGAGGGGAGTCCTACTCCTACTAGGAGGAGGACTCCTCCTCCTTGGCGCGCCCTAGGGCCGGCCCGCCTCACCCCTTGCTCCTTTATATACGGGGCAGGGGGCACCTCTAGACACACTAGTTGATCTTCAAGATCGTTCTCTTAGCCGTGTGCGGTGGCCCCCTCCACCATAGTCCTCGATAATACTGTAGTGGTGCTTAGGCGAAGCCCTGCGACAGTAGAACATCCAGATCGTCACCACGCCGTCGTGCTGACGGAACTCTTCCCCGACACTTTGCTGGATCGGAGTCCGGGGATCATCATTGAGCTGAACGTGTGCTAGAATTCGGAGGTGCCGTAGTTTCGGTGCTTGATCGGTCGAGCCGTGAAGACGTACGACTACATCAACCGCGTTGTGCTAACGCTTCCGCTTTCGGTTTACGAGGGTACGTAGATTACACTCTCCCCTCTCATTGCTATGCATCACCATGATCTTGCGTGTGCGTAGGAAAATTTTGAAATTACTACGTTCCCCAACACGTACCACCCAATTGTTTATTCGAGCCCCGAGGGAGGACTGGAAGGGCCATCTTCCTCGTTGTAAGGGCATATTTATCCCTAACTGTTTTGGTGATTGATGACAATGCATTTGCAGAGTAATCTTGTGCCTTGAGTATTCCAGACACTTCATTGCTAGGCACAAGACGATTGGGTGCCCCTCGAAGACTGATGAAGACGGCCTCTTTTCTACGTTTCTTTTTGGTGGATTTGAGTCGTAGGAAAGCCATACTATTAAGAGGGGGTCCGCGTTGAAAAGTTTTGGGTGGAATCATCACGTACACGTCTCCTTCTTGTCCCCTCCTTTTTCCTTGGAGCTTCCTCCGTTTTCTTGCCTCCGTTGTCTGGCCGCTGTGGTTGGTTGCGGTAGTACTGCTCCCAGGAAAACGGTAGTACCGTAGGCATCCGCGGTAGTACCGCAGGTGCCCACAGTAGTACCGCTCCCCTGGAGCCGCACTACCGCTACCCACCAGGCTAGTGCCGCCCCTTTGCGGTAGTAGGGGCGGATGTAATTTTTTACGTCCGCACCTACCGCGGTAGTACCGCGCTATGCAGTCAGGCAGTAGTACTGCCCCTCGACGGTACTACTGTGTCGGGTTTTTGCTAGTTCCGTTTCTTTGCGGAAGTAGGCACGGAAGTTCCCTTCCCCTTGGCTGGGTTTTTTTACCTTGCGGTAGTACCGCATGGGGAGGCGTGGTAGTACCGCGCGTGCGGAAGTACTGCCCCCGGCTCCTGCGCGTCTGTTTATCTTTACTGTCGCTGGGGTTGCGGCAGTACCATGGGTCGGTATGGTAGTACCACACAGCCGTGCGGTAGTACTGCTTGGTTGCAAGCAGTAGTACCGCGCGGCCTTGCGGTAGTACCGCTGGCCAGGTGTGGTAGTACCGCTGGCCGCGGGCTGGTTGGTGGGTAACGGTTGAATCCTTTTCCCACACCATATAAGGGGTCCCCTTCTTCCCCGTTGACTCACCTCTTCCATCCCGAAGCTCCATTATTGCTCTAAGCTCCATTTTCGACCGATCTCACTCCCTAGCCGACCAAACTTGTTGATTTGCTCGGGAGTGGTTGAGAAGGCCTCGATCTACACTTCTACCAGGAGATATTTGATTCCTCCCACTAATCCCTTGCGGATCTTGTTACTCTTGGGTGTTTGAGCATCCTAAACGGTTGAGGTCACCGCAAAGCCATAGTCCATTGTGGTGAAGCTTCGTGGCGTCGTTGGGAGCCTCCAATTGAGTTGTGGAGATTGCCCCAACCTAGTTTGTAAAGGTTCGGTCGCCGCCTCCAAGGGCACCAATAGTGGAATCACGGCATCTCGCATTGTGTGAGGGCATGAGGAGAATACGATGGCCCTTGTGGCTTCTTGGGGAGCATTGTGCCTCCACACCGCTCCAACGGAGACGTACTTCCTCTCAAAGGGAAGGAACTTCGGCAACACATCCTCGTCTCCACCGTCTCCACTCTTGGTTATCTCTTGCCTTTACTTGTGCAAGCTTATTTGTTTCATATATGTTGCTTGCTTGTGTTCCTATCCTTGTTGCATCATATAGGTTGCTCACCTAGTTGCATATCTAGACAACCTACTTTGATGCAAAGTTTAAATTGTTAAAGAAAAACTAAAAATTGTTAGTTGCCTATTCACCCCCCTCTAATCAACCATATCGTTCCTTTCAATTGGTATCAGAGCGTCGTCTCTTTATTAAGGACTTTACCGTCCAAAGAGTATGGTTGATACCGTAGACGGTGTGGAGGAACACTCCGGTGTGAATCCGACCTCGTCTACGGGCGATGGGGGAACCTCGGTCTCTTGTGAGGAGTTCAATGTGGCCTTGGAGACATTGAAAACCTCCATGACTACCGAAGTTGAAAGCATGTTTACTAAATTTCTTGAGGGGCTTAAACTATCCACCGCACCGTTGAAAGTGGGTGACCCCGCCGACAAGGTGACGGATGCTATCCCCGACAAGGGGGAACATCTTTGCCCATGTGGAACCACCACTTGTTTATGGTGGACCGGTTCCTTCCACTCATTTGAATCATGCCGGTCCTCCCCCTAAGATTGTGAAAAATGAGGACTTTGATTCTTGGGTTTACCACTTTAAACGTCATTTAAATCATGTGAACACTAACCTTTGGAGAATCATTGAAGAAGGTTTATATCCGCATGATCCAAGCAACTTCACTCCTTGAGAAGCCGCGGACAATCAATTCAATGAGAATGCTCTCTTTATCATTCAAGATGCAATTCCACCCGAAGACCTACCTCATCTTCGTCCCTTCGCCTTGGCCAAAGATGCATGGCATTGTGTTGTCTCTCTCTACCGGGGAAGCGCAAGCATTCAATACTCCAACTATGAAGTGGTACAAGATGAGGCCGATGAGTTTGCAATGGAAGAAGATGAAGAACCTCGTGAGCTTTATCGGAGAGTAACCAAACTCGCAGTCTCACTACGAGATCACGTGAGCAAGGACACGGATGACAATTGGATCAAGCGAAAATTCCTCAAGGCAATGATGCCCTATCACAAGGCCATGTCCTCCGTCATTCGTCAAAGACCGGACTTCCACACTTTGACCTCAAGCGAAGTGTTGGATGAGTTTGTGGCCATGAATATTTTGGACAAGACCACCGACAATGCGGTGCTTCGTTCTCAAAGGGAAAAGAAGCCTAACCTTGCATTGAAGGCCAAGCTCACCGTTGAAGAAGAAGAAGAGGAAGAAGAGGAGAGCAACCCCGAAGATACGAAGTATGCATATCATGAACACATGGCACTTGCTTCAAGGCAATTTTGGAGCAAGAAAAACTCGAGGCCAAACTTTAGCAAAAACAACTCAAGTGGCACGAAGAGCAAGCAACGTGTAAGGACTTGCTACAATTGCGGCAACATGAGTCATTTTGTTGCGGAATGCCCGTATGAGAAGAGGGAAGACAATGGTGGCAAGCTCATCCGAAAGGACAAGGCCAAGTCGTTCCCCAACAAGAGCAACTTCACCAAGAAGACTCCTCCCAAGGCATTGGTGGTACAAGAAGAGTACAATGAGGATGATGACGATGATGAAATTGATGAGTCGGTTGCCATGGCCTCCGTTGCCATTGCGACGACTCCACGGGTGTCTCTCTTCGACTCACCCAATGAGAGCATCTCCGCCAAGTGCCTCATGGCTAAAGCCACCAACAAGGTAACCTCCAACATCAAAACTACCATCATTAATCATCCTTCTTCGACGGATAGCATTAATGAACTTGAGGAAGATAATGTGGAGGCTAATGAGTTTGAGGCCTTTATGGGAAAACTCAAGGGAAAATCCAAGAAGCACTTTGTTGCTCTCTTGGAACAACTTGGTGAAGCCAATGACATGATCGAGGCTCACGAAAACACCATCACTAAGATGGAAGGGCATAGTCGTGACTATGCCGATGAGATTTCGGATCTTTCCAATGCTCTTGAGGAAGAGCGTGGTCTTCGTTTGGCTCTTGAAGAGTCACACAACGTTGATCATGCTAAGTTAAAGAAAGATTATGATCATGTCCTCATTGTTTCTCATGTGCTAAACTCCGAGAAGGCCGAACTTGAGGTTGATTTTGCTAGACTCAAAGACGAGTTTGATCTACTTGACAAGGCTCACAAGGTCTTGAAGGGTGCTCATGCTAGCCTCAAAGAGTCTCATGATCAACTTCAAGTAAAGCTAACTAAGGAAAAAGCTACTTTCCCTCGTATGATGTTAATTGATAATGCAAATGCTACTAACCCGTGTTGTGAGCATGTGCATCTCGTTGAGGAGAACGCTAAGCTAAAGGGGCAACTTGAGAGAGGTCTTGCGACTTGCATACAAGGCAAGAAGAACCTCAACGATCTCTTGATCAACCAAAAGGGAGTTGTGGCCAAGGAAGGGGTTGGGTATGTGCCCGACTCCAAGAACAAGAAGAAGAATGACAAAACCAAACGACCTCCTCCTCTCATGCAAACCTTTGTGAAGGAGGGAGAGGGTGCCTCCGAGGAGAAGAAGAAGAACATTGCAAAGGGCGGCAATGTCAAGAAGGGCAATGCCACCCCTCCCAACAAAGCCAGCGATTTTAATCCTTCTTATGTGTTATGTCGTGCTAGTGATGGGCATGTTTATGCCAAATTTGTTGGTTCTCTTCATGAATACATTGAATGGTCTATTTGGGTTCCAAAGACCCTTGTTACTAACATCAAAGGACCCATTACAAAATGGGTACCTAAAACCAAGCATTGATCTCTTGTAGGTGTTTGCTTCCGGTGGGGGATCATGGTTGCTCGATAGCGGAGCTACAAATCATATGACCGGAAGCAAGGAATTGGTGGTGGACGTGCACAAGGTTCCATCTATGCCCACCAATGTCGAGTGGGGTGACGCCTCATCTTCTAAGGTATTGGGACTTGGCAAGGTGGTCATCTCTCATGATCTCACGATCAAGAAGGTCATGCTTGTTGAGTCCCTTGCATACAATTTACTTTCCGTTTGTCAACTTGCAATCATGGGCTTTTCCACTTTCTTTGATGTCGATACCGTGGCCCTCTTGTGGATCAAGACTCTTAAAGTAGCCTTTGTTGGGCATGTCGAGAACGGTCTATATGTGATTAACTTTTCGGAGCGACCCACTAAGACCGCGACGTGCCTAATGGCTAAAGTTGATGTGGGATGGCTTTGGCATCGCCGTTTAGCCCACGTCAATATGAGATCTTTGCAAAGTCTCCTCAAGGGGGACCATGTTCGTGGACTAACGAATGTTAGTTTTGCTAAAGATCGTGCTTGCAGTGCTTGTATCGAAGGAAAGCTACATGAGAAGGCTCACCCTCCCACGACTATCATTTATTCAAAGAGGCCTTTGGATCTCCTTCACATGGATCTCTTTGGGCCTCCATCCTTCGATAGTATTGGAGGTAGGAAGTATTGCTTGGTGATTGTGGATGACTACTCAAGGTACACGTGGGTGTGTTTCTTCAAGAAGAAGAGCGAGACCCAACAAACCGTCATTGACTTTCCAAATGAAGCACAACGTTAATACAATGCAAAGATCTTGACAATAAGAAGTGACAACGGCACCGAGTTCAAGAAATACACCTTGGATGAGTTTCTTAGTGATGAGGGGATCAAGCATCAATATTCCGCACCTTACACCCCTCAAAAAAACGGTGTTGCAGAGAGGAAGAACCGGACGTTGATGGATGCGGCAAGGACCATGATGGCGAAGTTCAAGTCTCCGTACAACTTTTGGGCCGAAGCCATCAACACCGCGTGTCATGCGTCCAATCGGCTCTACCTCCGCAAGGGCTTGAACAAGACTCCATATGAGATACTCACCGGTAACAAGCCCAACCTCAAGTACTTCCGGGTGTTCGGGTGTAAGTGTTTCATTCTCAAGAAAGGTATTCGGTTGTCTAAATTTGAGGCTAGAGCTTATGAGGGCATATTTGTTGGTTATGCTACAAACTCTTATGCTTACCGTGTCCTCAATAAATCCACGGGACTTATTGAGGAGACGTGTAACGTAGAGTTTGATGAGAATAACGGCTCCCAAGTGGAGCAAAGTGGCACTTGTGATGTAGGTGATGAAATTCCTCCCCAAGCCATAAGAGAATGGGTGTTGGCTTTATCCTACCCATTGAGGAACCCCTTGTGGCCGAAGGAGAAGGACAAAGCTCCACTCAAGCGGAGCCATCACCAACCCAAGGCCCACACGCTTCCAAAGAACAACATGAAGGCCCTCATCCTCAAGAACATGACCAAGGGCAAGATCACGCTCAAGACGGCGTTGACACATCTAGTGATGCCCAAGGTCAAGTTCTCTCCTCCGAGCAAGTTCAAGAACAAGAACAAGCTCAAGACGACGCTCAAGATGATCAAGTGACCACTCCTCGTCTCACCCCCGAGGAGGAATTAGAGCGTCGTGCCGCCAAGGTTGCTTCCAAGCTCTCCACTAAGGATCATCTCATGACGAATGTGCTTGGAAGCTTACGAAAGGGGGTAAGCACTCGTAGACAATTAGCAAATTATTGTGAGCATCACGTGTTTGTCTCTTGTGTGGAACCCCACAAGGTCTATGAGGCGCTAGAAGATCCGGATTGGCTCAATGCCATGCATGAAGAACTCAACAACTTCGAGCGCAACAAAGTGTGGAGATTGGTGCCAAGACCGAAGGGGAACCACAATGTCATCGGAACCAAGTGGATATTTAAGAACAAGCAAGATGCCCATGGGATTATCATTCGCAACAAGGCTCGTTTGGTAGCACAAGGCTACTCCCAAGTCAAGGGTATCGACTACAGTGAAACCTTTGCTCTCGTTGCTCGTCTTGAATCTATTTGCATGTTGATTGCCTATGCTTCTCATCATAACTTTAAGTTACAACAAATGGATGTGAAGAGTGCTTTTCTTAATGGTCCCATTAATGAATTGGTTTATGTCAAGTAACCCCCCGGGTTCGAGGATCCCTACTTTCTCGATCATGTGTATCAACTCGATAAGGCACTCTATGGCCTTAAACAAGCCCCACGTGTGTGGTATGACCACCTTACCGAGTTGTTACAAGACCGTGGTTTCGAAGTTGGCCTAATCGACCCCACTCTTTTTACTAAGAAGGTCAAAGGGGAGTTGTTTGTGTGCCAATTATATGTTGATGATATTATCTTTGGTTCCCCTAACAAAGCTTTCAATGAGGAATTTGCCGCTCTCATGACCTCAAAGTTCGAGATGTCTTCCATGGGAGAGTTGAAGTTCTTTCTAGGGTTCGAAGTGAAGCAAAGAAGAGAAGGAACCTTCAATAATCAAGCCAAATATACTCAAGACATGCTCAGAAGATTCAAGCTAAGTGATGTCAAGCCGGCTTCCACTCCCATGCCCACCAAGTGCCAACTTGATATAGATCCCAATGGTAAAGCGGTGGATCAAAAGGTATATTGCTCCATGATAGGTTCCTTGCTTTACCTTTGTGCATCTAGACCGGATATCATGTTGAGTGTGGGAATTTGTGCATGTTTTCAAGCCGCACCTAAGGAAAATCACTATGTGGCGGTCAAACGAATCTTTCGATATTTGGCTCATACCCTAAACTTTGGCCTATGGTACCCAAGAGGAGCAAACTTCAAGCTTGTAGGGTATTCGGATTCCGATTGGGCGGGAGACAAAGTGGATAGGAAGTCCACTTCCGGAGGGTGCCAACTTCTTGGTTGCTCTTTGGTAAGTTGGTCTTCCAAAAAGCAAAGTTGTGTGTCTCTCTCGTCCACCGAAGCGGTGTATGTGGCGGCCAGTAGTTGTTGTGCACAACTCTTATGGATGAGGCAAACTTTAAAGGATTACGGTGTCATTTGTGACAAAGTGCCTCTTTGGTGTGACAATGAAAGTGCCATCAAGATCTCTCTCAACCCGGTGCAACACTTCAAGACGAAGCATATTAAGATTCGGTATCACTTCATCCGGGATCACATTAGGCACGGAGAGATCGAGCTCAACTATGTCAACACTCATGATAACTTTGCAGATATCTTCACGAAGCCCTTGGATGAAGTAAGATTTCGCGAGTTAAGGCATGAGCTAAATATCATTGACTCGAGCAATGTTGCTTGAACCCTTGCACACCCCACCATACTCAACGTGTTGTCCTGTTTAGATGTAGGCATGGACATAGGGGGAGTGATGTTCTCTCAATGAACTCTCCCTCCCCCCATTATGCATAAATCGATCAAGTCTTTCACATTAGCCATGTTTGATGGTACTTGTGCTTCAAAGATGAGTTGTGGTCATGGACCCAAGGATAATTCTTCGTGGTGCCATACCAATTGACTCAAACATAGGTGGCTACGGCCACCGCCCTCTCTTTGGAGAGGTGGTGTCTCATGGTTGTTTCGTTGGTCGTGTGCCTTTCTGGCTTTGTGTGTTGCGTGGTCTTGTGGTGTCGTGTTGGCTCGGAGTGTTTGTGCAAAGACCTAGTTTCTTGTGTGCTCAAAACGTGCATATTCTTGAGCTCATGGTACTACCGCGGCTGGCCGCGGTACTACCGCGCCACAGCACGGTACTACCGCTCAGGTGCGGTACTTCGGAAGTACCGCACCGGACGGTACTACCGCGTTGGGGCACGGTACTACCGCGCCATCGAGGGAGCGTGGGGGTTATGACTCGGGCAGGGGAGTTCCAACTCCCCATACCCATTCATTTGTCTCTCTCCCCATGTCTCTCTCTCTCTCTCGCTCAAGAACGGCGCCGGAGGCCCTCGCCAGATCTCCGTCTCTGGCCACTCTCCTCAGATTCCGACCGGTGGGATCGTTCCCCACCACTTCCTCTTGCCATGGACCAAGGTTTTTCCCCAAATCCCTCTTTTTCTTGGCTGTTCTGTTGCTTCTAGGTTTTTGGGGAGAAACTTGGTGTTCTTGAGATTTTTAGGACAAATCTATGCAAGAGTAGGATGTAGGAGAGACGTGATGCATAGGAATCATACTTGATATGATGTCTTGTGGTAGCTTTGTCCAACCGTAGTACCGTCGTGGTTTCGCGGGCTTTTCTCAGATTTAAACTTGTTCAGATCTGACGCGGTGCGGTACTACCATGTCTGATGTGCGGTACTACCGCTCTTGCGGTACTACCGTCCATCAGGTGCGGTACTACCGTGCTAGCTCGTGCGGTACTACCGCTCAGCAGACGCGGTACTACCGTGCTAGCCGAGGCGCTAAGGTCGTACTACCGCTCCTAGACCCGGTACTACCGTGACCTTGCACGGTACTACCGCGTCTAAGAGCAGTACTACTATCTTAGCTTCGCAGCACTTGGCAGCACTACCGTAGGGATCAAATCTCTCTCTAGGCATTTATCATGTGTGCTTTCTGCTTGTTTCTCTTGCTTTATTGTGGCCTTTGCATTAATCCCTCTCGGCTGTTGTGGGTCTTTTGCGTTTTTTTGTCTCAGGTGGTGGCTCTCGTCGTTCCAATCCCAGCCGTGACACTGGCTCCAAGCGTCTGCGCAACCCCCAAGATGAAGCCCCAGAGGGCTCCAATGCCCCCAAGTGCAATGTCAAGACCACTGCCAGCAAGGAAAAAGAACCTGCTAAGGGCATGGACGAGATTTCTGTCTCTGAGTATGTCGAACGCCGGAGGATCAATCCCTATGTGACTCCTCGGGCTGTGCTCAGAGGCACCGAGATGTTCTGGAACAAGCAACAGGTTCTCATCTATCTGGATGTGATCAAGAGCAAGCAGAATACCTTCGTGGATGTCAAGTGGATAGACATGCATAACATGTGGAAGGACAAGTTTCGTGACTATTTTGGAGAGGCTCTGGACTTGGTGGAGCAGTTTGCTATTGAGCCGGTGATCTCTTTTCACCATGACTATGACCCTGAGCTCATCTGTCAGTTCTTTGCCTCAGTGTACTTTCATCTCGGGGAGGAGCGAAGGATGACCTGGATGACCAACGGCCGTCAGCTGTCTGCTACATGGAAAGAGTTCATGGATCTGCTGCACATTCCTGATGACGGGCTTCACACCCCCGTTGGTGTTCGCCCCCATGCCAACTCTGAGTCTGCCAACAAGAACCTGCTTCAGCCTTTCCTTGTTGAGAAGGTGCTCCCCAATGGCAAGTCAACTTGGGTGTTAAACTCCTTTCTGGATATCGTGCATCGCATCTTCCGCAACACTCTGTTCCCACGCATTGGCGACAAGGACAAGGTCCATGCATATCTAGTGGACATGTTGCTCCTGTGTGCAGAGGCACGTTCTTCTCAGACTCAGCCACTTGATGTCTCACACATCATGTGGTGTGAGCTTCGGTTTGCGGTGTTCACTCGTAAGGTACCTATTTATGGACCGTACCTATTTCTGCTGCTCTCCACCACTTGGGAGAAGATGTACCCGGGTGATGAGTTCCTTGCTCCAGACTGGATTCGCCATGAGTCCATCATCCTCCGCGTCAAGTCCAACTGGGCGAACACCACTACCCGTGCTGAGGCCTCTTCTGCTAGGAGGGCTCCTGGTGAGGAGGAGGCTGCTGCTGAGAATGTCGCTGAGGACCATGCTGCTAGGTCCACCACTCCTTCCTCTGAGCCGTCATGGGCCAAGAAGCTAAAGGACAAGATGAAGACTCTCTTCTGCATGCAGGCAAAGGGACAGTACAGGGCTCACGTGGCTGACAAGGAGAGTCGCCGCCGTGACAAGAAGGTTATGAGGCTCTTTGGAGAGGATGTGTCTGGCGGGTCTGAGGACGTCATCACACCTGAGGCTGCCTGGATGTCAAAGCAGGGATACAAGTGGACCAGTTCAGAGGATGACTTCGAGGAGACTATCCCCGCCGCTGAGTCTGACGAGGAGCACGAGGAGCAGTGAGATGACTTCTCTGCCTGAGCCACCCCGTGTGTGTAGGTGTCCTCTCTACCTTTTTGGCGTCTCGATGCCAAAGGGGGAGAGAATGTAGGGATTTGCGTTGTGTCATGCTTGGTTTGTTTATTTGCATTGTCTTTTGTATTTTTGACCTCGTTTGTGCTTGTTTGCTTTGTGTGCTCTTGTTTGGTTTGTGCTTTCGAGACCTTTCCTCATATGGTGTAAGACATATGCACTTTATCTATCATAGTTAACTTATGTGTGTGCTATCTTGTCTACTGATAGATATGCCTTGTCTCTATAATATAGGGGGAGCTTTGATCCTAATATTCGTGTGTCGTGCAGTCCAAAGCACTCTTCTAGGTGGCACACATCTAGGGGGAGCCCGTCTATATTCTAGAGAGGAGGGGTTTGCATTTACTTAATTTTATTTTCCTTGTGCAAATCCCGTATTGTCATCAATCCACCAAAAAGGGGGAGATTGTAAGGGCATATTTATCCCTAAGTGTTTTTGTGTTTGATGACAACGCATTTGCGGACTAACCGTGTGCCTTGAGTATTCCAGACACTTCATTGCTAGGCACAAGACGATTGGGTGCCCCTCGAAGACTGATGAAGACGGCGTCTTTTCTATGTTTCTTTTTGGTGGATTTGAGTCGTAGGAAAGCCGTACTATCAAGAGGGGGTCCGCGTTGGAAAGGTTTGGGTGGAATCATCACGTACACGTCTCCTTCTTGTCCCCTCCTTTTTCCTTGGAGCTTCCTGCGTTTTCTTGCCTCCCTTGTCTGGCTGCTGTGGTTGGTTGCGGTAGTACTGCTCCCAGGAAAACGGTAGTACCGTAGGCATCCGTGGTAGTACCGCGCGGTGGCGCGGTAGTACCGCAGGTGCCCACGGTAGTACCGCTCCCCTGGAGCCGCACTACCGCTACCCACCAGGCTAGTGCCGCCCCTTTGCGGTAGTAGGGGCGGATGTAATTTTTTACGTCCGCATCTACCGCGGTAGTACCGTTTTCGTCGAGCGGTAGTACCGCGCTATGCAGTCAGGCAGTAGTACCGCCCCTCGGCGGTACTACTGTGTCGGGTTTTTGCTACTTCTGTTTCTTTGCGGAAGTAGGCACGGAAGTTCCCTTCTCCCTGGCTGGGGTTTTTTACCTTGCGGTAGTACCGTATGGGGGGGGGCGCGGTAGTACCGCGCGTGCGGAAGTACCGCCCCCAGCTCCTGCGCGTCTGTTTATCTTTACTGTCGCTGGGGTTGCGGCAGTACCATGGGTCGGTACGGTAGTACCGCACAGCCGTGCGGTAGTACCGCTTGGTTGCAAGCAGTAGTACCGCGCGGCCTTGCGGTAGTACCGCTGGCCAGGCGCGGTAGTACCGCTGGCCGCGGGCTGGTTGGTGGGTAACGGTTGGATCCTTTTCCCACACTATATAAGGGGTCCCCTTCTTCCCCGTTGACTCACCTCTTCCACCCCGAAGCTCCATTATTTCTCTAAGCTCCATTTTCGCCCGATCTCACTCCCTAGCCGACCAAACTTGTTGATTTGCTCGGGAGTGGTTGAGAAGGCCTCGATGTACACTTCCACCAAGAGATATTTCATTCCCCCCACTAATCCTTTGTGGATCTTGTTACTCTTGGGTGTTTGAGCATCCTAGACGGTTGAGGTCACCGCAAAGCCATAGTCCATTGTGGTGAAGCTTCGTGGCGTCGTTGGGAGCCTCCAATTGAGTTGTGGAGATTGCCCCAACCTAGTTTGTAAAGGTTCGGTCGCCGCCTCCAAGGGCACCAATAGTGGAATCACGGCATCTCGCATTGTGTGAGGGCGTGAGGAGAATATAGTGGCCCTGGTGGCTTCTTCGGGAGCATTGTGCCTTCACAGCGCTCCAACGGAGACGTACTTCCTCTCAAAGGGAAGGAACTTCGGCAACCCATCCTCGTCTCCACCGTCTCCACTTTTGGTTATCTCGTGCCTTTACTTGTGCAAACTTATTTGTTTCATATATGTTGCTTGCTTGTGTTCCTATCCTTTTGCATCATATAGGTTGCTCACCTAGTTGCATATCTAGACAACCTACTTTGATGCAAAGTTTAAATTGTTAAAGAAAAGCTAAAAATTGTTAGTTGCCTATTCACCCCCCCCCCTCTAGTCAACCATATCGTTCCTTTCACTCGTCTTCGACTGTGAGCTGAGCCGCTAGTCTCTACCATGGCGCGACACCTCCGGTCTATCACCTGTTGGAATTTTCACTTTGTTCCACTCCCCTTGATCTCTCGCTCCTCCTACCGTGCTCACCCGAGTCAATCGACACAAGAATCGATGCCGGCGACCACCACCCAACGACCACCACCGCCCAGAGGAAGCGTGTGACGTCGTTCATCGAGCCCTCGCCCTATTTCGACCACTGCCATGGCCGCCGTCGTCCGCTGCATCCAACTATCTCACCC